>NW_008237447.1:162716-230266 GCF_000691975.1 Corvus brachyrhynchos | reverse complement strand
CTGCTGAAGTTGGAGACTTGCACAGTTTTTCTTGCCTAGATTAGGCTGGGCACACTGTCCATGCAGTGGTGCTGCACAGCAGAGTTAATGAAGCTGTTAGCATGATCTGTCATGCCAGGATATATCCTGAAAATAATTAGAAAGTGCCTGTGAATATTTAGATAGGGTACATGTTAGATATGCTGAATTGTCTCGTAGGAGATACAAGTTTGCATTTAAAAATATTCAGTGACCTCCAGCAGCTGCTGTACTGAAGTCAAAAAATGGACTTCATGAAGTCTGTTATGCTCCTGTTGTACTAAAAGATATGAGCTTCTATGATCCACTGCTTATCAGGTGCACACAGAATTCATTTAAAAAAACCCAAGCAAACACAAATTTTATATTGTCATGAGAGTGCTGTCATTTTTCCGAGTAGATTTGGTGGTGGATGTCTATTAATTTATACATTTTTCATCTTGTGTATAAGTTAAATATTGTGAGGGAAAAAAAGAAGACAAAAGTGCATTTTAGATGCGCAACATGTGCATCAGCTGATGGGGATGAGCAGGTCAGAGTGAAAAATGAGAAAATAATAATAAGGGAAATTAAAGTTTGTGCAGAAACAACAAATTTTAATAATGTGTGTTTAGAATGATGGTTCAGTTAACATCGACAAATTGCAAGGGGTGTTTTCATTACCTACAAATTCACATCACCTTATCTCAATCTGATGGGTAAAAAAGAGCAAACTGGCAAATATCATTGCATCTTTTCATTGTTTTGCCTCTAACCACAGAGGAGAATTAGAAGTTAACTCACTAGATGCATCTCAGGTTTTTTTTATTTAGGGCTTCCTAGGGATATATGAACATTTCATAAAGCTGTTTAATGTGGGTACTTGGGAGTAAAGAATTAATTAGACCATATCCTATTTAGAAGGTACATATTAAAAATTCGTTGTAGGGTTAAGTTCTCCTGTGTAACCTAAGAGAGCTTAAATTCCCTGAAAGAAATGCAAACTTTCCAGGATGAAATGAAATCCAAACCACAGTGAAATTCCTGAGGACTGTGAAACTCAGCACTATGGTTTCATAATTTTATGTTTCGAATAATTTTAAAATGATCTGGTTTTTTTTCCTAGTGTAAAACAGAATGAAAAAGACACTGCCCTAGTGCACAACAGCATGGTCAGCTCAGCAGTTCTTTCTTATTCAGAAGTCTGACTTTTATTTGATTTGGAGGATGTGGGTAAAAGGCCCCAGAGGAGTTCTGTGCCTGAATGCTAAATAACAAGTATAAATTAAAAATGCTGAAATGTTGATGTCCAAACCATTTATGCTTCTCATGTTGCCCCAATAATGGTTTATTCAATGCAAACAGAGAATTCATGATCAGTGGATTATTTACAGCATAAATGTGAGACACTAGACAAAATTAATTAAAAAGGAGCAAAGCTTATTTTGTGTAGAATCCTACAGATACAGTGAAGAGAGATATACAGGAAATTAAATAGAATATTTTCATATATTATTCATCTACACCTGTGATATTTATTTTTTTTTCTTAATGAAAGCAAAGGAACACCTCAGTAGCCCAGTAAATGCAGTATTTCCTGTAATAGAAACACACATTTGAAGTGGCAAACCCTCCAAACTGGAAGGTGCGAAGCTTTCTTTGCCTTGACTTTGTCTTTAACTAGCTGGAGTTTGGTTTGGCTTGCCTGTCAGGAGACTGTGGCTGATTTGTTTCACTTCTCACAGAATCTGTGAGAGATTCAGGTCTGTGGAGATTGTGTGGTCCAAACCCCTGCTCAAGCAGAATATCTTTAATATCTCCAAGGATTGAAACCCCACAGCATGTCTGGACAACCTGCTCCAATGTTTCACCACCCTTACAGTAAAAACAAGTTTTGGGTTGCATTTAAATGGAATTTCATGTGTTTTGTTTTGTTCACATTGCCTCTTGTCTGGATACCTCTGAGAAGAGTCTGTCTCTGACTCTGCTCCTGCAAGGACGGCATTGCTGGCTCATGGCCAGCTTGGTGTGTGCCAGGACCCGCTGCTTTCCAGTTGGTCAGTGCCAGAACTTTTTCCTCCCAAACTGCAGTATTTTGCATTTTCCTTTGCTTGTCTTAGTGGGTATAGCCATATTTTTGACATAGATATTAGCAATAAGTAGTCACTCAGTGTGGACTGAAATATTTCTGATGCAGTGTGGAGGGAGACAGTCCTTGGATTACGGCCAATTCCTCTCAAGTGGGTATTTACAGGAGTACAGACTGAGATGTTTAGGAAAAGGGAAATGGGGAGGCACCTAAAGATTATAGACCTGGAACTGAGCATAAACAGTTTTAGGACAGCAAAGAAACCAAAGGTGACCATCCAACACAAGTAAAGCCTTTTCTAGTATATTTGGATGTAATGTTGCCTTGTGCACTGATAAAGAAAGGTGTAAAAATGTGTTAACAAATACCCAAACACAACCCCAAGCGCATTCACAAGGGGGGACAAAAAAGAAATCACCAACATCATACTCCTTCCAGAGAAGGGGACTCAGGATGCTGAGGAGTCACTGTCTACCTCCTGCCCCACACATCAGACAGATTAATTTTAATATCCAGAGGGGCAGTGAAGGACACCAGAAAAAACCCAGAGATAGAAAGCATGTACATATAATAATTTTAACTCTATTATTAAGAATTTTCCCTCTAGTCTCTCATTTTCTGTTTCTGTAATGATTAAATGTTAATTAATCATAGTTCATTGTTTCTGCTATGAACATGTCAGAGGTTACAACAGTAAATTCTCAACTTTACTTACAAGGCATGTTTTTAGCTCACAGCAGGATTTTGACTGTGACACCCCTTTTTATATAAAGGTTTCTGTTGACCCCAACCACTGTTCAGAAAGCTGAAGGATGATTCAAGCCCAGATCCACTTTTATTTTTCCTGAAAGAGAAAAAGCTGTGTTTCTGCTTTTGTGCGTCTCCTTCAAACCCTACCTCGATATCCTCCCTGCTCCAGGAGTGTGCCAAGTGCCACTTGTGCCTGTGAGTGGGAAGATGCACGTCCTCTGAAGAAATTCTCTCTGCTGCTCTTTGTGGACGATTAATTCTGCCTTGGCATGTAGGAACTCAAAGACTTAGTTCTTTCTCTGATTATGCAGGCTTGGTGGAGATTGCACAGTGTCCATCCCAGAAAGCCATCCCAGAACAAAACTCTGTTTCTGCACCCTTAAATCTTTTCTTTCCCCCTCTGGCACAGGGTTGATTCTTAGTTGGTGCCTTATCGATGAGTATCTTTAGACGAGAAATCAGATGAGTAATCACTTAAGATATTAAATCCACTTATTCCTTCAAGTCTCCATGAAAGTTGTCACTTGTTGAACCACTCTTAGGGCTCAGGTAGCTTAACCTCATACAAATAATATCAATTTAATGCAAGTGTTTTCACTGTTGCTTCATACCAAAGCAATTGGCATAGTAACTGTGGCAGAAATGCTGGGGAAGGAAGATATTGGTGCAAAAGCAAGTTTTGCTTAAAGTCAGGTACCTTTGCTACGGAAAATAATCTTTGCAAAAAAAAAGCCTGTGGACTGTCAGAGGGAGAAGTTGGTGGTGTTAAGCACAAACATTTTGGGCATTTGTGGGGGACCATCCAGCCTGAGAACTTTACCTAATTTCTAGGCCTAAAAAACGTCTTCAGCCACTAATTAATTACTGTGTTGGTTTTTTTTCCATAACAGTGTGGTCTCCCCAGAAACATACCCTGGGTAGAATGAATTGACCTTGACTTTGTTTTCATGAAAATGCACAAATGTGGCTTGATTGTACTCAGGTTTTTAGAGAGGAGGGCTACATAGGTCGCCAAGTTCTCAGGGCACTTTGGGAAAAGGGCTTTGCAGAGCTTTATTAAATATTTACTCCTTAGTAATATAATACATTAAATATATTATCAAAATAAGAAATAACAGAGATTAAATGAAATAAAATTGAAAGATTAATTAAAGGACAAAAGCTAATAATGCAAAAGAATAAACAAGAAGTTTGAAGTTCTTGTAAACTATTAAAATTGATGAGAGTGACAGAGACTTTTAATGGTGCAATTTCTACTACATTTTTTTTTCCTCTCTGCTAAATTCTGACCTCAGCTAAGTTTTTTCTCTCAGCCATCTGGAATAAGGTTGTCCCTGTTGTTTTGCATGCAAGAGTTGATTAGGACAGACTTAGAGGCTGAACAGCAGATATCATAGCAGATTTGGAAATGTCATCCTGCACAATATAACTGATTAAAATAAAAATACTTGATACCATCCTTGTACTCGTACAGCAGTCAAGTCTCTACCCCTGATGTTCTGCTTGCTCCAGAACGTCTCGCTGCAGTCTTCTTTTTCAGAAACAAATGTACAGAAGTGGGATCCCTAAAGAAAAATGCTGAATGAATTTAAAAATGCTTAGTGTTAGTTCCATCCAGATGAAGGAAAAAATGGTGGTGTCTTTAATATCTAAGAATATGTAAGTACAAGAAAATTTTCAGAGAGAAGCAAAGAGGATGCTGTTGTTTTTGAAGGTGTATCCGTTACTTGTAATATTCATCACAATATAATAAATGTTGGTAGAGAAACTGGATAGGAAAACCATGCAAATTAAAATATGTCAACTCAAACTGAACAGTAAGCATATGCTATATGCTGAGAGAATAAAGATTATGATTCCAAAATGGGAAATAAAAGAAAGAAAACACACCAGTATATTAAAAAGGGTAAAGAATTGGGTTTTTAGGGATAACACATGGTAAACACAGAAATTGAATTATATCAGACAGTATCCATTCCATGCAGTGAAATATATTATTCAAAGGCTTTTGACCTTTAAGAAAATATGTTGATGATTTTCCTCTGCATACAGAAAAATGTCAGCAGAGGTGTAAATAAATGTCATTAAGTTTGTTTTTTGTATTCGTAGTATATCCACAAGGACCAAGATATGCTGGTATTCAGACACCTGAATGGAGAGCCTGTGATCCACTCATTAACCCTCCTGGTTCACTTGGGTGCTCAGGCTGTCTCAGAGATGTCAATGTCTCACATCACCAAGGAAATGTGCTCTTATCAGGCCTGTACAAAATTAGGATGCATATGGTCTTATTTCTAAAATGCACATATCAAATATATTCATATCAGGTTTTGAAGAACTGCTTTCCCAGGGACCTGAAGAAGTCCAGTTCATATTTTCTGTTTCCCTAGTTGAAATGTGTTTATTTTGTGGTTTTTTGACAAGTAAGCCCTGTGCAGCTCTTTGCTCACACTCCCCTGTGGGAAGGGGGAGAGAATCAGATGGGTAAAAGTGAGAAAGCCCCTGGGTTGGTCCAGTTGCTTTAAAGCAATGCACCTCCATCTACTGAATATGTGAATTTCCATGATCCACAGTTGTATCTGTTCTCTGGTTGCTTGCACCAAAGGCTTTAAGGTCCTGAAAAGAGAAGGTGATAGCAATTCTTAAGGAAGTTGAAGGGCAGCCTGTCCTGCTGTTCCAAAAACATCTCTTTTGATCCAAGCAGGTCACTACAAAAATACCTTAGTCCAAGAATCTGCTAATGCTCCTATATATTTTCACCACATAAAATTATGGAGACATGATCCATTTTATTATTCATTGACATGCTATAGTTGAGTAAAGTAAGACTATTTCCTCCCTCCTGAAACAAAGTTCATGGTATGCAACTTTTCAACATTTAAAAATGCATTTCTGTCCTTTAGTTTTACAGGAGTTTTTCCTCAGAAAAAATGCTGTTTCTCTAATAGTAACAATGAGCAGAAATAAATGCCCGTGGGCAACTTAGGTTTCATCAGTATTTTCATACAATTTAACGATGATTGATTGCATAAATTGCTGGGAATTGCAGGCACTCAGTGTATTTAAAAAATAGGTCACTTGCATAGATGTAGGAGCCAAATTTAGGCATCCAAGCTGAAGAAAAATTCATGAGGGTGCTTAACTACATCTTTCCTGCTAGCCTGCTCTGGAAAGCTGGATGCTCAGAGGGTGATGCCTACTTCTTGTATGGATCTTTGATTTCAGTAGCAATACAGAGATCAGCAAAGTCATAAAAGTGTCTGCAGGACTGAATCCAGCCTAGAAATCCCCTCCAAGTACATCAGATTGTACCAGGGCTCATAATTCTGCTCCACCCCAGTAACTTCCAGCACGCTGCTTTGACACCCTACAGCGTTACATTACAAAGATCCCTAAATACCCCACAAGTTTGTTGGGAGAGCTGTGCTGGGATTTTTTTCTTTCTTTAATAGTTAATTGACACATTTTGTACTTTACAATTGAGAGACTAATTAGGAACTCAATGATGGAAGACCTTATAATAGCTACTTTGTAGGCATTTATGCACTGTTATATCTTTCAGTGTATGATTCAGTACGAATTTAGGTTTGAAATGTACTATGAAAAAATGTTTTCCTGTACTGACCTCATTTTCACACATTAATAACCAAACCATTCACTCTGCGTTAAGAGTGTGGACACGATGACTCTCAAAATAATGCATTTTACCTTAGCTCTCCACTTAGTTCATGAAACCTACAGCGTTCTGGAGCAGATGAAAACAATAGAAATAGTGCCCAGAAATATTTTTCTTTCAGGGATTTGAGGGATCTGGGGAATTGGGGGTTTAGGCCTGGTTAGCATGGATTTATGAAAGGCAGGTGCTGCTTGCCCCGCCTGAGCTCCCTTTATGACAAGGTGACCTGCCTGGTGGAGGAGGGAAAGGCTGTGAATGTTGTCTGTCTAGAGTTTATTTAAAGGATTTGACACTGTTTCCACAGAATTTTCCTGGCAAAACTGCTTTTCCATGGTATGGATGGGTGTAGTGGATGCTGGGTGAAAAACTGTCTGGATGGCTGGGCCCAGAGAGTGATCAGTCTCTTCTCCTAGGAAACAAGGGACAGGACAAGAGGAAATGGCCCTAAGTGGTGCCAGAGGAGGTTTAGGTTGGATACTAGGAGATCATTTCTTCCCTGAAGGAGTGGGTCAGGCATTAGAACAGGATGCCCAAGGAAGGGGGGGCGCCAAAACCCCCTTGGATGTGGTTTCTGGGGACATGGTTGAGTGGAGGACTTGGTAGTCCTGGGTTAACAGTTGGACTTGATGGTCTTGGAGCTCTTTTCCAAGTTTAATAATTCTATGATTCCATGAAAATCACTGGACAGTGTGATGTAGTAACAACAGATGTTGCTTGGAGCATAAGGAGGTTGCAGTAGATATAATGAGAAGTTGATAAAATTCTGCAGGACTGTCTGTCACATGTACTTATAAAGGTGCATGCCCATATGTACACACATACATACCTGCAGCTGTGGGTAAAATGTACCCATGTGTCTGCAAAACCACTCAAAATACAGCAATAATTTGTTGATCTCTCTGAATTACTGCATTTTAGTGAATAGGTATAAATATGTTTCATTTTTAAGTATACAGCAAAAACTGTGAGTTGTAAAAATGTTTCCGTGAGTTCAGTGATGCACCACTCTCTTTTTCTTCTAGGGGCATAGGAATTTAGTATTTATTATGCCATTTGGTTGTCCTGAAGTCAATTATTTCTGTTGGCATGACAGTCTAGTTTGGAAATACTTTTGACACTGCTTAGTGCCATTGGGAATGGCTCTGACAACTTGTACTGCAAATCTGGTTTTGGAAATAACTTAAACTGGATTTTCTAGAGTTTAAATTATAACATAAAAATCCTTAATGGTTTTTAGAGTTTGGATTTGGATAAATGTCAGAAAGTCAAGCTTAGGTGAATTCTTCAGTGTGGAACCAAGCTGCAAATTGCATGGTTGAAGAAAACTTCAGAGAACCCTCTTTAATGAATGCTCTGTGACCATCCATGCAGAGCAGATTGGATCAGCAAGGTTCAGTGCTGTGTTCCTCTGTATTTTGATTCAGAGAATTTTGAGTACACAGTGGAAAAATTTTAAGAAAGGAGTAACCTTCAAGATTTATGAGAATATTACATTTTGCCCTTCCTTTCAGTAGTCAGAGTTCAAAAGGTGCCAATGCAGAACATGACAAATCAATCTGCAGGTTAGAAATAATCCCTCAGTGTGCAGTGGAGCTGAACCTCCATGCAGCTCTTAACAGTGATACCAGAGTGTGATGGGGGCAGATCCTTTGTGGCTGCATGGAAGAACCTGTTCTCCCATTCTCTGCCTAGTGACCAAACTGCACTGGCCTCAGACAGGAGAGGGATAACGTTTAGTTTTGAGCTGGTTCACGTGTTTTGTAAGATACTTGTCTGTTAAAAAAAAGAAAAACAACAAACCAAACAAGATACTCGGTTCGTCAAAATCAAAGCCTTCCTCAAGGAAAGGTC
Source organism: Corvus brachyrhynchos (assembly GCF_000691975.1). Lineage (NCBI taxonomy): Eukaryota > Metazoa > Chordata > Aves > Passeriformes > Corvidae > Corvus > Corvus brachyrhynchos. Next base: position 221,903 of record NW_008237447.1, on the reverse strand, counting down.
AGCATTAACAAATGTTCTCTCTCTAGGAAAAACTACCAAAAGTTGTAGAAACTGCTTGTCTTACTTATAGCAGGCTTAAAATAAATAGAAAATAATTACCTGCTCAGAATTTAATTCTGAAGTTCAAGTGACCGTGTGATAAAATGTTAGTGTTTTAGAATTGAATGTTCTCCTATTAGACACAGAATTTTATTTTTAATTCTTAGAAATGTCACGTTTTTGCCGTTCTCTGTTGTACATGGCTCATTTTATCAAGACCACACTTCAAGAAATTATTTCACAGAAGCTCATGAGCAGGAGAGGGGAAATCAGGCTGGCACAAGACTCTCCAAGAGTTTGATGGATATTAGCTACAAGATCAAAGTACTGCTTTGAACAGTCTTTCTGCTTTCATTATCTGTTACATTTTGGAATTTAGGAAGAGGAACAAAAAGAAAAAAGAAAGAAGGATCTGGGGTATGTTTTGCAGGGCTGGAACTTTTCAATAAAAATAACATTGACAAAAAGCCCTCTAAAGGAACCACCCAGGTATCATCTGATGTGCAGCCAAACCAACATTACTGATTTTGGAAACCCTCTGATTTGATTCCTTCCAATGCATTTAATATTATTCTACAGCTGTCTAAGAGTAAAAGGGCTGGGAAGAGCTGACAAGCGCAGGCAGGAATGTGTAACAAGGAAATTTGCTGATCAGAAAACACTTTTTCAACAATGCGATATTATGTACTTTCAAGATGTCAAAATAGAAATTCTGGCAGCTGAGTGCCAGATGCAATTTTGTAAGAATAGGCTCAAATGGAATGAAGTCTTCTTGTGAGTCATGCTTGTACAGCTAGATAAATGCTCTTGATAGCTTGATTTTTATTTATTTTGCACTCAAGAGGGAAAAGGACATTTAAGATATTATCATATTTACTGTATGAGGGTTTTATTCTCAAAATGTTTTACTCCGCCACTGCAGGCCTGCTTGCTCTAGGATGAGTTTGTGAAAAGACAGTTTGGAAAACTAGTGGAATATTAGATTAACACTGAAAACCTAAAATCACACATTTAGTAGAACTTTTCCTTCAAATACTAACTACTTGATAGTTTTTACTCATTAAACACCATTTAATTGCAAATTAAATGCATGTTCCCACAGATTTGTTGTTAATTATGGTTAATATAGTAGACACAAAAGTAATTACCTTCAACAAGAAGAGAGGTTGTAGGAGACAAAAATAATCATGTATTTCCATGTAACAGGGTGCATTCTGTGTTAATCTTCTTTCACTACCTACTGCTTTACTTGTAAGTAAACGACCAATAAATTCCCTTTAAAAGAAGTATTATAGATTGGTTATAAGTTCACTAAACGGAAAAATTAAGAAGGCAAATGATGCATACAGCTAAATTAAGATGAACAGTGGGAGAATCATCAAAAATTAATGTGCCTTAAATTTCATTCTAAGTTATTTGTCCCTTGTGGTAGTTTTAATTCTAATTCAGGAAAACAAACAAATGAACGGGTTAAATAAGGTAAAATAAGGCTTTATTTTACCTTAAATGACACAGTGATATAAAAGAAGCAGGATTCAAACATGCTCTGTTTTTGGAAGTCAGCACCAAGTCACAATATTATATCAAGGGATTAGGACAAAACCTTAGAATTCATGACAGGGCAATTGAGTGCAAATTGCAGTCTGGAGTTGCAGTGTCACTTTGATGGACTTGCTTTGTTTTTATTTGCTGTACCTGAGAATTTTATTAGCAACTGCAAGATTGAACTAGAAGATTTTGCTGTTAAAAGCAGCTTTATTGGGTGAGTTTTGCAATCCAGGACAGGTATTCAGAAGCGCTTCTTGCTTTGATGAAAAGTTTCAACATTTCAGTGGACTAATCCTTTGCATTAGGGGTGCAGTACTAAAAAATGGAATTTTGACACTTGGAATATGTCAGTCTTCTTTTCAAGTAGGAGAGCAGGGGCTGTTGCTTGCCAGGTCATGTAGCTGAGCTAAGCTGCAGGAATGGGCGGAGTAACAGCAGTGCAGAGAGAATAATTATCAGCATGGCATGACGTGATTGAAAACCACTGGTAATGTCCATAACTGGAACAAAAAGGGAAGTGCCAGTGCATCCATTCCCTTGAAATAAGTTGTTGGCACTCTCACGGCACCCCTACTGCACCTATATATCTTACAAATAACAATAAGAAGGAAATCAACATTTACCACTTAACTGTGTCCCAGACAGAGGTCTAAAGTCACCTCTTTACACAGGGCCTGAGAGAAGAAGGGTGGAACTTTGGGCAGAGTCCTCAGAACTGAGAAGAATTCTTTGGTCATTTCAATCCTGAGGGGAAACAGGAATTTGCTGAAGATGCCAGCCCCCAAAGCCAACATTTTCACCTCCCTCTCCAACACTGCTGTAGATTATCCCCAGCCTAGCCCACTCAGCCAAGCATATTTTGCACCTAAAGTTAAGATTGGGATCCCAAACTGGAATTGTTGCTACATAAGGGGAGGCCCTGGCATGAAACACAGGTTTTCCAAGGACAGCCTGTATTTCCCATCCATGCCCCTAAAAAATATTGCTCAGTGAAGACAAGCAGCAGGGAAGTACCAAGTAATTGTCTTCAGCTGCCTTTATTTTTTTCCTTTGGAAATTTTCCAAATCTTAAAATTCCAAAGTTTTCGTTGTATCTGCAAATAAGTGGAGTAGATTTTCAGATTGTGGCTACTTGTCGAAAATAAAACCAAACCTCAAAATCTAAGCAGTAAGCACACTTCACCTAAATATTGCTTGAAATGAGGATGATGACTAAGGCAAAGAATTTACAAAAAAATAACAGCTCTGTAATTATAGCCTCTCTTTTGTATAACAAGTCCTGTCTAGATACTTCTGTGATTTCCTTAGAATGTGTTTTAGCTATCATTTGATAAATTGGATTTAAATGATTTAGACTGATGTCTCATGGCAGAAGTTTTACATCACATGCATCTTGCATGTTAAAGGACTTTGTATTTTGTTGCTTCTGATGCCTAAATAAATGTCATAAACACTTTTGCTAATATAAAAGTGGTCTCTCATACCATCTTCTGAGGAGATGATTGGATTTTCAAATGCACAGCAGTGCACACACATTCAAATATTTATTTTAAAACTCAGAATTATAACCACCAGCAGCAGTTCTTTTTTTGTTGAAAGCATATTTACAAATTATTTTTTTAAAAGTATTCAATAAAGTCTGAGTAAAGTGCTAAATTTTAGAAACATTGCAAATATACGAGCCTGAAGGGCCGTGACAAATTGGCCGTGTCCTGCTACACTTATGTTTCAAATCAATCCTAGTTTCAGAAATATTCTTTATATGGTATCCTTGTAGGTATTTATCTTATTCACAGGCAAAATATGTAGAGGTTCCAAAACTTTTTTGTTAGTTTCTCTACGTACACTCAATCTTGATTAAGTCTGGGTACTTAATAAGTGCCAGGAGACCGTTATTTCAAATAAAAGTTTCTGGGTTTCAGACATTAAGAAGACAGTGTTGGAAGCTGACATTGATTTTTAATGATCATGTCTGGCAGGGAAATCATCGTGCCTGCTGACATGGAGACATACCAGTCCACTCAATACATTAAATAACGCTGGTCAGTTATCAGCTGATGACTTTTTGCTCTTTTGCCTCAGAGGGCATTTTTTTTTTCATTCCTCAGAGAATTTAGCTACAGCTGTGAAAGGATTTTGTGAAACAACACCCTGAAACCCCACAGAGATTCATGGCCTACCTGGATTCCTTTTACTCCAAACTCCAGTAGTCATCAGACACCATCTTCCATTCAGCGCTGGCAAGGAAATGATGGTGCCCACTGGTGCTGCCTTGTTCAATCCACTAGTTCCATACTGAGTATTTAACATAAACCAAGCCTGCAAGCTTTACACACAATATTTACCATAGGAATGATGAAGAAATTAATTCTTTCTGAATATCTCCTTTCTGTGGCATTATTGACCACTCCTTTAGTATCCTTCAAGAGAGGAAGGAAAGACTTCTCAGCAGCTTGGCATTGGAAGTTGGTATTGTGCTCCTCGAGGAGAACAGAAGAATCACTGACAGCTTTTTTATTTTCTCACTAATCCATCAGAGCCCACTTCTTTAATCTGATAGTTTCATAGAATTGGTAGAAATTTAGTTTGGAAAAAATCTCTGAAGATCATCTGGTCCAAACACCCACTCAGAACCTGGGCCACTCTGAACTTTTAGTCAGATTGTTTGACAAATTAAAATTTGAAAATCATCACAGAAGGAGATTTGATAACTTCTTTGGACAATCTGTTGCAGTGTTTGATTTTTTTTTTTTTCTTAATAGCATTGCAATTTCCTGTGTTGGAATGTCTGCGTGTGGCTCGTGGGTCTGGCAATGTGAATCTCAAAGAAAACCTGCCTGTTTATTTTGAGCAAAGTTGTTTTGCCTCTTGACAAAGTGAGAAAATTTTAAGAATTACTTCTCCATTATTTTGTACTGTGATAGTGATTTCAAATCTCAAGACAAGGGTGGGGAAAATCCAGTACTGTGACCTCACAGCCACTTTGAACCTGATACCTGAACTTTCTAATATCCTAGAAGTCCTTAGGTGTGTCTTCACTGGTAGAAAAGCAAGACCTCTGTAGAAGTGCAGGTCAGATTGTATTTCTCATCTGATTACAGCACATTGAGTCAGTTACATGTGAGTTTTTGTAATGCAAACTTTTGGCAAAGAGTTTGCCACACCATAGATATGTTTTTGAGGGTTTTTTTTTTTAAATTCTGTTAATTTTATTCTTCATATAAATATGTCTAATATGTGGTAAAAAAAGTTGCTTTTTCCATATCAGAGAACAAGGAAAGTCACCAAACATGCCTCCAATTACAGACTGTAGTGCAGTGCCATCAAATCAGATTCCTCTGGCAGCAGTTTTCTTTCAATCATCGACTTAAATATATATAATACATACAACCTCCTGGAAAATTAAAATAGTGTTCGTTTCTCCCAGTGATCAAAACAGTACTAATTGACATCTTTTTAAAACACCAGTTCTGTTCTTCAGTTTTATCAGGGATTTTTCAGTTTTTCCTTCACAGCTTCCCAGATTCCCACATTTCCTCAGCAATGTTTTGCTTTCTAACACTGGAAGGCTGTTTTAACTTCGAGGAAAGGTGGTTCCTGTCCCTATTTGCCACTCTTAACATCTCATTCCACTCTCACACAGTTCTCTGTGTTAAATGTTTCACTTCACAAAATTCAGCAACGAACGAGTAATGACCTTTTTAAGTTGAAAATCAGTTGTACTTTTTTATTGAATCTGAGAAGCTGAAAACATTAACCACAGATGGAAGTAGGATGACAGAATATCATATGGAAATGTTTGAGGAAATTTTAGGCAAATAGGATTTATTTAGGCAATAGGTGTTGGTCTTGTACCCACATTTTGCACCTGTGTTCTATTTTAAATTTCAAAATAAAGTATAAAATTAACAAGCTAGCTGTGAATAATTTTTTTTTAATCCATTACATTTTCAAACCAGACACTTTCTTTCTTCAATGTCAGAAGAGATGCTTTTGCAATTGCAGGGGAAAGGGGTAGGTAGCAACATTTATTTTTCCTTCAACTTTTCGAAATAAAATACACTTATGCTCACCAGTCACAGATGTTACAGGCAGAAACTGCACACGGCCTATCAGGCTACTTAATACAGAACAGGGCTGCTGTTCACTTTTCTAATAATTTAGTCTCTTTATCTCCACTTTGAGTATAAATAGAGCATTACATCACTTCCATTTTTTGAGGATCACATCAGAACACTGACAGTAGTATTCTGTCTGGCTCCAAGACTTTTGATACCTGACTTATCCAAAACTTACTCGATTCTTTGTTTATAAACTTATTGCCAACCAAATTTTTAGAGCCTTTTTGTCTCTGCTTGTGTCGAACTTCTTCCTCAAAGAGGAGAGTTATGAGTTATCCATTACTACTCCCAATGTCTCATATCACTTAGGAGATATGGGTTTTATGTTGCATCAGTGGAAGGCAACCATAATTTTTCCGTGTAGCTCTGTTCAACTTGTCATAGCCTTCTCCACCATAGTAATGGCTTGGACCATTTTTGGTGTGTTCTGCGCTTTCACAAGAATCCAAAAAGGGACATTATAAATCAAAGCTTTGCACAGGGTTTTTGTTATTTGGTTTGGCTTTTCTTTTTCTATTTTTAGCCAGTGTTTAAGGGTTGGATTTTTTTTAAATTAGGTGCATCACTCTTTTTTTTTACATTTTATTTTAATTTTACTTTTTAGATATCCACACTTTTTTCCTAAAATAAGTAAATAGACAATATATTTCCAGGTATTAGGTGTCTATTTTGCTGACTTCATGTAGAAAATTCACCTGTTTCCTGGCTGGAAACACTTTGTGAAAAACAGGCAAATCCTTTCTAGCCATGCCAGTCCCACCCTAAATTCCAAACAGAGCCCGCATCAACTTGCGGAACATCTGAGTATGGGGAAGGAATGTGTGGTAATTCTCTTCAGGGGTTGCATTGGTTGTAAAAGCTGCTGTTAAATGAGTGAGACAGGATGAAGAATAGAACATGTGAGGATTGGTTTTTCATTAAGAACCCTCATTTATACTAACAAATCACTCTTGAGAGGTGCACAGTTTTTGTGTTATTTGATTATTCCAGAGCGTGCCGTTATTAGAAAGGGATTCTAACACGTGACCTCCTGGAAACTATGGTAATTATGTGATGATAATTATAATTAGGATTATCATCTTTAAGGTCACTTCCAAACCAAACCATTCTATGACTCTGTGTCTACATGAACTGATTTCACAATGGGAATTGCAGGAATGTATTCATCCATCACAGCCCACCCAAATTCAGGGTTACCTGAGTACTTTAAGAAAATTGTCAGGTTTGTAAATAGTAGTTATTTCTCATTTAGGATAGTCATTTATCACTGGTGGTCACTTTGGGCCAACCTGTGACTTGAACAAGTATTTATTTTTGAAAGGAGATAGCAAACATGCAAAAAGAACTTTGATGAGATGCCCTCATTCCCTGGACAGGAACACAGCTAAAAGACTTTTTCTTGCCCCACATAATCTAATCACATTTCCACAACAGTGTCTCTTAGATTGTTTTTCTGTAATATTTAATTTTATATGAGTGATAGACTTTAAAGGTTTTCGAGTTGATTTTCTGGGCACTTTGCGTTATGATAACATAAATTTTTACATCTTAACTTAGCCCCTGTCATTCTTTCACATTTTTTATCCTCAAAAACTTTACTGCTTTCTCCTCTTCTTGTGACCACCTTTTAAAGCCCATTTGTGAGTTCATTTACCTGATGTCTTACATTATGTGGCCCCCTGCTGTCTTGTAACGCTGCAGGATACGTGAGGTAATCACTACCAAGTGTGCAGTAGCAGTTAATAGCAATCAGGAGAGAATCGATGAGTGTATTTTCACTTTGAGGTGTCCAGCTTGTTTTTCTTTAGTTTGGTTTGTGAGGGAACTTACTCGAAACATATATACATTTATTGATTCGCCTGCCAGGGCTGGGCATGAGATGATGAATAATCAAGCCTAAATAAAGGAAATCGCTTGAAGTGGCTAAGTGAAGAGTTAAGAAGGTCAAGCAGGCAGAAAACCAGTTCTAGGGGTTTTGCTGCAAGTGTAGGTGTCTTCTCTGCTTTTAATCAGAACGAGTATTTTGGTTTTCTGCTCTGCTTGTGTAAGGGCAGCCCTCACCAGTGTAATTTGACTGATATTCCTGCTGGCCTGTGCTGCCCTGCAGTAATAAATGATCAGTTGTGTGGGACGCCGAGGGAAGTCATTTGCTCTTCTGTGCCTGCAGAGCTGTGTGCTAGCTAAGGATGGTACTTAGCCAAACATTAGCAGCTTCATTACCTCCTTACAGGGATTAACTTTATGCTACATTGCAAAGGTTTTACATTTTTCCTTTGTATTTTAGAGTCGATGGTAAAATCAGAAAACAGTTAAACACAGTGATTCCCTCAAATTTTTTCAGCACATAAGAACGTCATTGCTGTTAGCACATCACTGTCCTCCTTTTTCCCTTGTGAGGAAATAAAACCACCCTTTTCAAGTACATTTACTCCCTGCTTCAACTTTACTGAATTAGATCACCATATTAAGTTAAGCAGTTCAACAATAACCCTTTATAAATAGGCCAAATTTAGATTTGTTTTTCCACAGGCATGAAGAAGAGTTACAAATGACACTAGAGCTTGAACACCAATAGCCTGTAGCTAATTAAAATTAATTATTGTTTTAACAGATAGTTATATGCATAAAATTGGCAAGAGCAATGAAAAATTGAATGTTAAACTCATAGTTTAGCACTAAACTGCATCTAGGGGGTTAAAAAAGATACATCCATATAGATATTTTTCTTTATAAACAGTGGGATACTAGGGCTGTCAGAATGAGACAGAAAATGGATAGCCTGAAAGTCATTATAACCAAATATGGTGGGTTTTGGTTTGTTGTTTTTTTGGTTCTTTCCATTAAATTCAGAAAATCAAAGGAAAAGAAAATATGTGGAGATGGGAGGAAGGGCTGAAGGTGATCAAGATTCAGAGCCTTGAGGTGGCAGAGCCAGAGCAGTATTAGTTCAGGCAGTGTTTCTCACCACTATCTCCAAAGGAACCTGAAGCTTGGTAAATGAGAAGGTAAAAGCAATGATCCTTTAAATCTGATTGCAGCTCTGTTCTGCAGGTATGGTAATTCCTGCAGAACACGGTTGCAATTCTGGTTTAGTGTAGCAGGGGTTTACAGATTCCCTGGTAGTCCTTGCAATGAGTTTTCATCTTTGTGCTCCATTTTCTGTTATGCATTTATACTGATAGTGGTCAAGGCACTTGTGAAAAACCTGTTACACCTCACATAATACCCAAAAGAGGACATAAGGACATAAGGGAGAAAACTTTCTGCAAAAATGGGGATGATCTATAGGTTGCTGGGATTTTAACAATGTTTTCTTAACTTAGAATTTGGGCATGTTCTTGTATGTTGGTTTGGAATAGAACGGATCTGGCACCTACAGGGAATTTATAAATAATTGCTGGGTCTTCACTAAGCGGCTCACTGGAAGTTAAAGTGCTGGCGAATGAGCTTTGGAATGCTGCTGCTTGTCCTTCTGGGATTGCAATGGAACGTGTGCCCAAGTAATCTAACAAATGTCACTGAGCCCCAGCTCCAAATGAGACTGAAGCAAAAAAACCCACCTGAATGTTAAGGTTCAAAGCATGGTTACTGCTGTGTCATTTTCAGAGGACAAAGTTTTTTGTATAAGCTCAACTTTAAGCACAAAATAGAGGAATTTTCTCCATTCAATAGCCCTTCACTCTCTACCACACTGCTCTTGAGTGCGCCAAGACTTCAGTTATGGAGAAATTCAGTTGTCTGCTTTCTGTGGAAATTATAATTTCTTTACTAACAGTGCTATATAATTGTAAACAAATGCTGGAAAACAATCTGCAGGGAAATAAACATCCACTAAAGACTACTGGCTTCCACCCAGTTGTGAATGAAATAATCCATTATCTCAGATCCCTGCAACTAACTTCTGTTTAAAAATGAATATTTAAATCTGCATCAGAGCACAGTAAGATTTTCTGTATAAAATTTCACTCTTGGGATAGTAGTTGAGAACACTGCTAGACTTTTAGCAAGTTAAGTGGTACAGGAATGGCCTGTAACTAGGAAACTTCTTGGAAAGAAGAGCGAGTTTGTTCAAGAAGAATCAAGTTTGTTTTCCAGTCTGCCACAGTGTAATACCTTAGCAAATGAGCTCTGTTGGCTGTAAACTAAACCTTAAATCACCACATTTGATACTTTCATTTTTTCTACCCTATTTTGAATCCTATTTCCCAATATCCACCAATGCAGTGGCATCCACTGTTACTTGTTTCATCTACTCCATTAATTGCATTCCATAAAATGTCTGTCTTGTGTCAGGATATAAACACAAATTTTACTTATTAGATATGGAAGAGTAAATACGTATTTTTTTTGATCACAAAAAAAACCCCAACTGAAAAATTCAGGTTTTTTCTTAAGGTATCTGTTAGAATATCGTGCTGGTTTTGTTTTCATAGTAGGTAAAAAAAAAGTTTGGCTGTCAACTGAATAAACATTTTTATTATTATTTTAACCAGTGTTTCACATTAATCCAGCTTTTTTTTTTTTCCACTTTTTAAAATTGATAGTGATAAACCTCATAGGTTTTGAGTACAGAATTTACACAGGCTTAGTCTGGACCTCAAGCTCCTTGTACTTGGCTTATTAGGCTGTTTTTAATACCTGAACCTAATCCGTAATTGCATTAGCCTTGTATTGTATTTTGTATTGCCCTTGACTTTATTCATAATTGACTTTTCTCCAGGAGACAGAATTACCTTGCAAGTACATGTAAGTCAGCACCAAATTTGACTCCATGAATATGGAAAGGAGCTGTGCTTAAAGAATGTTAAATTGACCATGACAGCGGTTCTGGTTGAGCCTCTGTGGACTTTGCCACGAGTGTTTCTGTGTTCAAAGAGAGAAGAAAAGCTTGTTCTTGATTACTTGAGAGAGGGATAGGTGGAAAAACAGAGCTGGACATGGCGAAAGTGCAGAGAATCCTTACAGAATTTGTTTTGCCTTTCACTTGGCAATTCAGAGAATAGAAAAGGAAGGAGATCCAGGATATCTGATGAAAGAAGTGGTTAGATGCAAGGAATAATAAGTAAAATTGAGGTTTACTGAGGTTGCTAGGTGTCTGAGAGATGATTATTATTACTATCCTTTCTAGATGTGTATTCCAGGTGGATCAAGGTGGTTCTAAATATGAACCTAGACAGACATGCCCTGATGAGCAGGTGGAAGCTGGTCTTTTCTGAAGGCCAAAACTTCTTGACAGAATTTCCCTGCCATTTCCTTCCTCTCCAGTAATCCTTGAGGGATAAGAGGAGCTCTGTGTGCTTAAAGCAATCTATCTGGTAAAGGAGACCCTCCCCTCATGTACTTGAAATGTGCTTCCTATAGAAATTTCAGTCTGGCATTTGAAGGGCACAGAGTTCTTGTATGATGCTTCTGAAAGGACTAGGGGGGCTGCTCTGTTGTGAAGTCAGGAACAGCAAATAGAATTACTCCTGAATATTGTAGGGCTTCCATGGAGAAATAGTTTTCATCTCTCTGCAGCCTTTCAGATCAGCTTCTGATATCTTCAGATCCACCTAGGTGCTTCAAAGTGCCAAAATGGGGCAGGTTAGGAGGAAATGTGTGGCTGTTGTAAGTGGCACACAGTGAATTTTATAGTGTTTCAGTAGACTGGATTCTCCTCTTTAACTCCTTTCTTTTGAGTTCCCATTTTTGTGACATTGCCTTGTCCCCTGTAATTCATCCTCTCTCTTTAATTATTCACCTGTCATTAATACATATTTCTACGACCAGTAAGAGTGAGACAGGAGAATTGATTGGCATGGCACCTCTGAGGCACTTAAACTAGTGTGCTGCCTCCAGACTGGCAACCTGTCATAATCCTAATGTTTCATGCATGGAGAACATAATAGTGCTGTAAAAACACCACCAAAGTTCATCTGTTGGCGGAAGCTCAGCTCTTTGCTAAGGCTGCTGGAAACCTCTTTGGGAAGGCAGAACTGACACAGTAATGTTTAAATTAAATTCATTTTTTGCTGGGAATAATGAGAAATCAGAACATAACAAAAAACTTCTGGGGAAGAAAGGTTATACAAGAAACCTACAGAAAATACAGATATTTTTCCCAGCCTTAAATTAGCAGGAGAGGTTTGTATAAAATGAGATCTGCATAACATTATTGAGCTAGATGATACTGAGAGGCCCTCCATCTAAATACCATAATTGAAGAACAGTGTGTACCTTGGGAATAGAATGTTATTGATTACTAGATGCATATTTAATCACTGGCAAGAAATGAACCAATGACCTTGGGAGATGAGCCTGCAGGGGTCACTTAATTTTTCTCAATATATGGACATCAGCAAGAGTTCCAGTTGGGAGGAAGTGTGAGGGTCTGAGCCTGACAGAGCTGCAGCAGCGTGCAGCTGTAATTCAAACACAATTCCTCATCCTAGAAATTATTCTACAGGTGTACCGTACAGGGTACTACAGAATAAGTTTTATTAGAGACTTAAAATAAGAAAACTTTGTGTGGACTCCTGGACTGATAAAATAGCCCAATTTGTGAGGTTTTGAGATATTACACAGATTTATTGTGATGCCCTCCAAACATGCACTATAGATAATTTAACTCTATCTGAGGTTTTTTTACCAGTAATTTCACAATTCACAGATCACAATGAGGGTACCAAGGTGTTCAAGTGTCAAGAAACAGCACTGATGCCCAAAGAAACAGTACTGAAGATCAGACGTAATAGGCATATAAAAGAATACAGTGTTAACACTCAGTGCCCCTCAGTTCTCAAACCCATTTTTACTGGTTTGGTTTGGGTTTTTTTTTAATAAGATTGAGAGCAAATCATTCATCCTCAGTATTTACCTCTGCTCTTGTGTACATTCTTGATGTAGCCCTTGATGTTTATATTTTTCCCACCTTTTCTTTAAGCATTTTCTGAGTTTGCAAGTCTTGCTCTCTTGGTTTTGTTGGAGACACAGGTACCCAGAGCCATCATAAAACTTGCCAGCTTTTTTTCCTTCATCCATTCAGATGTGCTGCTCTCATCATCCACTCTGGGATACTCTGCCACTCCTTTGGTAGCTCCAGGGAAGAAAGAGACACGTAATTAATTATAAGAGTCAGCATCAACACAACTTATGGCAGTAGAAGTACAGTGCATGGAGGGGATTCTCAATTTTTATGTGTTTAAATAGCTCTGCAGTCTTAAAAATATAAAGGCTCTTGGTATTTTAAAGACTTTCAAGTGCTTTTATGCCCATGAATAAAAAGTACAACGGCTTTTACCACACCTGCACTGTTCAGATAGACTGGAGATAATAACTATTGCTGAAAAGTCTGTTTAAATTTGCAAACTCATTTGTGCAATAATGGACATTAAGTGCTCTTTGGACCCGGCAACCAGTGATTTTTCTCTTGACATTAAAAATGGAAATCATTATTATTACAAATGATATTAAATGAGCAGATTTACATTGCACTAATGTAAGCCGGTTTGTGCATGGAAATAAAAATCCATCTAAGATGAGCTGGTAAGTGGGCTTCACTGTATATTTAAAGTAATGGTTGATTAATTTTTTCTTAATTATACAGTGAGCAATGCTGTCACTATAGTACATTAAAACCTTACCAAGCCTCACCACCCGCTTGGACACTTACAGAGGTTTATTGAATTCTGTGAATGAACAAAGAAATGGACAGACATGATAAAAAGTAAAATTCACTGCACCACAGTGTTTCTTTACTACAAAAGTGATAATTTTAATATACCTTTTTATATATAATATACACTGTCATTTTATTCTATTGTTAATGAATATTGGTAATTGATTGTCAAGCTAATGGAGACCTCACTGTAGCATTTGCTGCGTCATCTATGAGAACAAAAGAGACAGATCTGGAGACAGATACTTGTGATAATGTTTGCATATTTTTAAGGTGCAAGTTAAGGGGTTTACTGCACACTAATTCAGATTTTGGTTACTGCCATGCTTTTTTATTAACAGAGTGATACAGATAAATCAGGAATGGAATGTTCCTCTAGTTTTGAAGGAAGTGAATATATTGGAAATAATTTATAATGAATAGAAAGGGAGGATGAATGAAACTTGGATCTACAGTGTGCTTGAGCAGAAAAGTCAGGAAGCTTTTATTTAAAAACTGAGCATAACACCTTTCCACTAAGCTAATCCAGGGATCCAGCATACATTATTCTCACCCTAAAGCCTAAATAAGGCTTTAAAAGGTGAAGGTCTGTGCTCAGTCTCTGGCCAGGAATCACAGTATCCCTCCTTATCACTAGGAGAAGACACAGTATAAATACCACTGGATATTTTAGTACTGTCAATAACTAAGCTGAAACCACTGCTGACTAATATGATGGGAGCTGCTTTTATCAGCTGGGGCAGCTAAGTCACTTAATTCTTCTCCCATTAGAAAGGATTTGCATGACCTTTTCTTTGAAAAATATTAATCCATGCAGTGTTTGGAAAAAGCCTGTGCCATTAGACAGAGAAAAATCCATCCAGTTTGGGTAGGCACCTTTAAAAGAGCACATGTTCTGCTGTCTTCTGCAAAACAGCAGATGATGCTGCATCTGCTGGAGTCAGAAGACAGGAGGGAGAGAAAGCAGCCACTGTCTCCTGCCTTGCCATTCACTGAAATTAATCCAGGAACCACAGTATTAATATAATTGTGCTAAAATAGAAATTTAGACTGTTCGAGTCTGCTTTGAAGGTAAAAAAACCCTGATGTGCAAAGAGCTGTGGTCATAAATATTGTTTAGATTGGAAAATGAAGGCCTGGAATGCTAACAAATAACACATATCCATGTTTTTTGCATGCTTCCAGGAACAGTGACTCCACCACTTGCCTGGGCAGCCTCTTTCAATGCTTGACCACCCTTTCAGTGAAGAAAAATTTCTACTATCCAGTCTAACTCCCCTGCTGCAACTTGAGGATGTTTTCTCTTGTCCCAACACTTGGAAGAAGAGCCCAACCCCCACCTGGCTACAGCCTCCTGTCAGGGAGTTGTAGAGAGCGATAAAGTCTCCCCTGAGCCTCCTTTTCTCCAGATTAGACAACCCCAGCTCCCTCAGCTGCTCCTCATCAGACTCCCCACCCTCAGCTCTGTTGCGTGGGCAAGAAAAGAAGTTGAATGGAAGTGAGAATTTTGCCTATAATAATTAGTCACTTTCAATAACAATAGGCTAATGTTGAAATTTTAATTAATTTTAAGGTCTGTGCAATTAAGAGTAGTAAATGTTCCACAAAGTATAAAAACCCATTGGGTGGCAGAGTGTGCCATCCTTCCAGTGTGATGCTGTGTGGATGGGAATGTGGCTGTCAGGATGCAGCCAAATTCTTTAACCGCAAAATTGGAAGGGATGTGTTGCTGTTCAAGCCTTGCCTGCTGCAGCTGTGCAGAACTTTCCCAGCCTCTGCTTTTTCATGCAGAGATGAGAAGCAGCAGAGGCAAATGGAAAAAGCAATGTATTTTTTTCAGCCTCTAGAATAAAGGAGAAATATTTCAAAGACTGTATTCCCAAAAAGCCAGGACACTTAAGAAAATATTTGACTATGGCTTCTCTCTGTCTTTCAATGTTATTTTCCCACCCTTCCCTCTTTAGAGGCAGTTCTGAAACAACAGATTCTGCCTCAGCAGCTTGGCTGCTATTTGAAAGGTGAATGAACTCCCTAATTAGGAGAACACAGTTTCTACTTGCTGCTCTTCAGCAAGACTAGAGAAAGCCAAAAGTGTGCAGAGTACAGGTGCCTGGTCACCCATGTGATCCATGATGTGAAGTGTTATAATGAGGAGAGAGCTGGGTTGCAAGGCAGATGTTCTGGACCTTTTAATTATATCTCATGCATCAAGTTGTAGTTCTGTTGTCATGGAAACTGCTTTGCCTCTCTGTTCTGCATTGCTGCCACTATGAAGTCCTAGGCACTGCAAGGAGAAAACCCAGAGAAGGATCCAAACAATACATTATTAAATAGTTTTAAATTAATATTAATAGCATTGATTTGTCTGATTTGGCATTTATCTTTCTTTAGATGAGGTAACCTAATGGTTTTCCCTGTGATGAAAGAGCATAAGCACTGCATTTTTAAAACAAAAGTATTATTTTTCCAACTTTTGTTTTCCATAGTTTTGAGAGTCTGTCACTTCTGAGAGCTCTGAAGTTAAGATAATCTTATTATTATTTGGAATGGGCAACCAAGGAATCACCTGGAGTGGTTAGAGAATGCAAGTACAGCATGCAGGTGCTCCGAGCTAAAAAGTGAGGGACTTTCCCTGTGCAGAAATCCTTTTGCTCACATTCCTAAAACTGCTGGTTTTCTCCAATTTCGGAGGTCCATTTAGGATGCCTATTGCCAGTGCTAACATATTAAGCAAGGTGCCCTCTGAAGTTAGATTAACAGAAAGAAATTTCTAAACAAAGCCATTTCAGTTTTTAATCAGAATTAAGAAGGAATCTTCAGACACAGACTCTGAAGATCTGCTTGATATGAGCATGGACTGTGGAGACACCTCAGTGCCTCTGGCAGCTTCCAAAAATAAGGGTCTAATGCCTTCCTTTTTTTAAGGTTAAAGGATTTCATGGATCTATTATATAGAAAATGTAATATGGATATAATCTGCTGGGTTTAATGTTGGAGTAGTACTGACAACTAGCAAAGGAATATCCAGCTGTTAAAAATTATTGCTGTCTTCTCTACATCACACAAATTCTGTGCCTGCTTGAAGAGAATAACATTCATATGTTGTGGTATTCACATGCCAAGGCAGAGCAAAAAAAAATGGGTTATCATGTCCTTAAGAGGAGGAGGACAAGTCTGGTGTGAGATAACCAGCATTGTGTTTCACTGGAATGAATTTTCAGAAGAGTTTTGAAGAGCAGTGTAACAATACTTGAATTGAAATTTCCAGATATCATTGCATTTCTCCTCCATTATTGACATTTATCTTTTATCCTCTTTTTTCCTCTTTGTGGAATAAGTAATATGCAAAAGGAGCCATGCCAGACTCACTCAAATATATTAATAAAATGGGCTAAAATAGAATAGCCTTCCTAAATAACAGAGAAAAGGAGAAAGCTTTAAATTAATCTACAGAATATAGAAACAAGACTGAGGAAAATGATGTCCTGCACCAGGCTTTGAAATGGAAGTTATGACATAAAACCCTTAAATAGAAGCTTACTAAATCAAATTGTCATTAAACCTGGGAATGTTTTTAGGCTTAATATGACTCTAAGGCTTGTATTTCTTTATTCTCTCAGAGAAAGGCTGAATTTACTTTGTTGGCTGAGTGTCTCTGGGCAGACTTGTTCTGTACCTGCGACATGGTTGCTGTAAAGAAGTCAGGAATAAGGTAAGAATTCAGAAATAAGTTAAGAAGTCAGAAACAAGAAAAGGCTTACTGCATTCCAGCCAGCAAGTAAGAGATGGGAAAACAAGTACCTGACTTTAACAAGACTTCAAAAATAGGCTCAACAAGGGAATGAGTGGGGGAATTTCAGCTCCCAGCTCAGCCATGAGTGCCGCATAACCTTAGTGGTTTGGAAGTGTCATGGTTCAGCTGCCTATAAAGTCTTAATATCCTGGGAGGAAGAAAAATGGTATTTTTAAGCAGAGGCAGATTTTCAGAAAAGGCTAGGACTCCAAATTTAACAAAGATTATTCTCTGAAAAATCTTGTCATTCCTAAGAGTTTCCTCCAAATTCGTTGCCATAAACACTCCCTACTGTATTTACCTCAGAGGGCTTTATTTCAAGCTCTAATGGAATCCATAACTTTTGCATTAAAAAAACCTTGGACTCTTCTCTTTAGTAGTGTGAAAGTACCATAAATCAGACCTTGGAGGGGTTAAAATGTCTTTTGGAGATAGGGTAACAAGTTCTTTCTTTCAAACAATCATCTTGAGATGGCTGCTGGTTGTTTAGAGATGACTCCTGGAGTTGTTTAGTTGGCAGTCATAAAGTCGTGAGGAACAGAGCAGGAAAGCAAAACTTCATCTGTCAGGACTCAGAGTATCCAGAGGGGCTTTAAAGCTTATACAAGCATGCAAATAACTTTTTTTCACCAATATCTAATTTGAACAATTTAAATCCTATACCAATAAATCCAAAATTGTGACTGCTCATTTGTTTTTGTCAGATTCAAAAGCTGCTAATATTTGTAGGTCCCCTAAAACATTTTTCATTGAGAACTGGAATATTTGGTTTTCAGGTTTATAGCTTTTTCAAATAAAATTGAAAGAGATTGTGAAGTGTTGTAAATCACTTCTTGAAGTGACTATTTTACCAATTTAATGTATGTTTTGGAGTAAATTATTTAACCTCACTGGACCTTAGCCAACCATTGGCAAATTTGGATTGATGACATTCCTCCACTTCTAGCAGGCAGTAGCATTCCCACGCTTTCCATCTCTAAGAAGTCTTATGAGGATAATTGCATTAAAAATCTCAAGTATGGTGCAGCAGGGAGAGCTGTTACCTCTGTGTGCATATCAGAAATATAGAGAAGTTCATCAAATAGGCATTTGAAAGACTAAATAATACACCTTACCTCTTTTTCTTTGGGGTGTGAGAGGCTGATTGACTGGACTTTTCTCAGTTTATATTCCTGCACAGAGTTTTGGTATAGACATACAAAATGGATGCATAGAAACAGTCAAAATTCAGTCAGAACAATTAAAAACATCCAACACCCAGGGCACATGCCTTGGATTGCCAGGTGTACAACACTGATTTTCTTGTTTCCAGAATATCCTCTTTGGTTTCTGGAAGAGTTTTAAATAAAGTGAAGAAGCAAAGGATTAAGGATTGCTTACTGAGATAGTTTCAAATTCAGTTCAGTCAGCAGAACTGTCCTGGATAGCAGAAACAAACTGAATACCTCTCTCTTACCTCTATCTGTCATACTGAAAATACATAAAAGACCCATGGGATTGAAGCCTTTCCTGATGGTGTGGGTGAGTGAGGACTCAAAATGAGATAAACCTGTGCCTTGTAAGGTCTTTGCCAGGACTTGGATTTTGTCTCTTCTGACATGCATAAAATCCACAGGTAAAGCTCCTTCTAGAAATCTTCAGATCTGTCCTCAGATCCACCTTATCCTATTCCCATTAATCCCTTTGAATCTGGTTTGAGGAAAGCAAGTTTTGGACTGTAGAATTATTCTGTGTGCATTTCAGAACCGGAGGGTTATAAAGTTCTTACTTCAGCCCTGGAACTGTCTGAAATGAACCTCCTGGGTGTGTTTCTGCCTGTTCAGCGGTGTCATAAAATTTTTAATGCAAATTTCAAAATGTGCAATGCATAGTGTAAAATATAAAAATGCCTGTAGAGAAACCTGTGGCCATCAGTTATTGTGGTTTATAAAAAGAGAATTAGCTACTTCAGACTTATTTGTTATTGTTGTTTTCAACCCTTATTATTCGTCACAGAAGACTGAGTAGTCTCATGGTTCTCCTTCAATATTGAAGAGTAAGTTAATTTATTGCTCTGTATGAACCAGTTGCATACTCAAAAGCACACATGAGAGGAATCATTTAAAGTACTTTTTTTCTGTCATGGGAGTATGACTCATGCACTTTTATTTGTACCCACTATCTTGCCAACATTTTTTGCTGAAAATCTTCCAGGGAAGAAAAAGATGAATATTTAAAGACTTATGACATTTTTAGTAAAGTGCTCATGATCACTGTGATAAATAATACAATAATTTAAAGCTTGTGTGCAGGAAAAAATAAAACAACCCAATTATTTTTATTCGGTATCCTGGGCACTTTACAGTACAAAAGGTATCCAAGAGAGTGTGCTAATTTGATTTTCTTTTCTTAAACATTTCTAGCCTTTTCAGGAAGGAACAACAAGGTTTTGTGTCTCTGATGATGGGCATCAGGCATGGAGATTGCTTATCAGTTTCTGACTTTTCAAAAATGACATAATCTCTATGTTTCTCAGTTTCTTAACTGAAAAGGAACTAAAAAGTATCAATACTTTTTTAAATTGGGGTTAGGGTTAGGGATATACTAGGGCTAGGGATACTACTATGATAGCTACTAATGAGAAGTATAGTGTTATGGATAAGTATTGTTAATTTTTCCCCATTATTTCTTTCATGGGAGTATTGTCTTTCTGCTTAAAAATTGTCAATGAGCAGAAGGATTTTGCTCGGTGTGTTTGTTGAAAAATATTTGCATATAGAGTAGGTGAAGAATCAGTGATCTAGGGAAAATTTATGAACATTTCTTGGTGTGTTTGTTTAATGGATGCAGTCTGTTTTAGCTTCCTGCAGGCTGCGTTTGTGGCTTTGGTCCTGCAGCAATGACAGGTGGTATAGCTAAACTGCTAGGACTCCCTAGGAAGAATTTTCTTTATTGTACTTGTTCTTCATAAAATCGTAAGTGATTTAGGAACACAAATGTTGCTGATTTTCAATAGGAAAAAATAAATCCAGGGAAATCACATGGGTAATTTTGGATATCTTGCTCCTACAGTGTAGTTTAAAAAGCAACCAATTTATTTGAACCTGTTATTGAAATATATCTGGCAATGCATTTTCCTCCAGGGTATGACATAATGGTCATCTCTGCCTCCTCCATAAAGGTCTGCCATAGTCAAGACACCTCTTTTTTGTGGTGGTTGTATCTCTTATCTGTAATACCTATGTAGTCTATAAAATATTGGATAATCCACCCTTTTGTGTAGTGCTTTGTGCATTGTAGCTCAAAGATGGCCTTGCAGATGATATTATATATAAAGAAAAGTAAAAAGATACTGTGCCAGCAGTACCCAGTGAGAAAAGAAAGACTTCTATTTTCAATTCTGAAATGGCATTTATAAGGGTATCTCTCTTCAGCTGTGTCTCAGGCACAGAAGGCCAATGTGTCTCCTGGCCTGATCTCACTTGAAATGCATCTCTGCAGATGTGCTCTGAAATGGAATAGTTTGTCTGGAGGGAGTTTGCTGGGAGATTATTTCCTATTTTCATTGGGTACTGCACAAACATTGAGCATGAATAAGAAAGCTCAAGCCTTATCTGCATCATCTGGCAGATCATGTAGCAGCCCCCCAGGTGAGCCAGGCTCCTTCCAGAATGCCTTGTCCAGCCCCAGGCTGCGCTGCCTGCACTACAGGACAAGGGTTGGGTGCTAGGTGCTGGAGAGTCAGGAGAGTCCTCAGTCCCTCAGAGCCTCTGCCCTCACTCTCTGCAGTGCACTGGGCATGGAATGCCAATTGTTTTATCATCATGCATCTTGAATTTATGGAAACCAACCCAATACTCCTGTTGTTCTTACCCAGCTCTTGGAGAGTTTCATGGAAGTACTTAGGGAGATGGATAACAGAGTAGTTTTGTTTGTTGGTTTAATGCCTCTCAACTAGTGGAAGAATATTTCAAGCTTACTGACATGGTAAAAGGCATGAAGGAAAAAATATTAATTAAATGCTTGAATTAAAAATTCTCCAAAATTATATTGAGGAAGACAGGCCTTGGTTTTTCTATGACTGAAGACGGGTCATGGTAGCAAATATATAGAACCCTTGTATGTGCCCTGCCATCTGAGATTAATCGTGACCTGGTTGCCTCCTCTCGATGCTGAGGGCACAGTGTTGTTTTGCCTGGAGGAACATGCCAAGTACTCACACTCCCCTTATCACTGCTGCATTAATCTGTACATTTTGAGTACATTCATTCTTGTTTTATGTACCAATCCTTGGAATTTGGGTATTCTCTCAGTCACCTCCAAATAACTTTGTGAAAATGCTGGTTCGGAGGTTCATGTACCTGTTCAGGGAGGACAGGGATTCACTCCCTATATGTACTTGATGTAATATAGACACAGGTAAAAAGAGTTGACAGTATTGTGTGTATGTGCTTTTATCCCAGGATAACACAAAGTATTTCAATAGAATTAGGGCAGCAAACCCTCCTACCCCACGGAGAAAGAGCACACACACCCACACAAACACACACTGCTTTTAGCAGAGTAGATGACATCCTATAAAATTGCAGCCTGATTTGCTTCCTGATAACTCCTGTAGCTACTCCATGTAGCCATTCCCCTATTTGCTCAGCATCATATTTTTCAGTGCAGGCTACAAGGCTTGCTTAGGAAGATTTATGGCCACCAATTTGGCTATACTTAGCCATTAAAGAGCGTGGTATGTGCAGAGTATCTGGGAAGGATAAATCAGACCACAACAAGGTTGATATAACATTGAGAGACTACTTTAAAGAGAGTATTACTGGCCAGAGAAAGCCATATGGCCTGTACAAAACCTAGAAGAAGTAAGTAAATTGTTAAGACTTAATTGTGCAGTCAGGAAATATATGTTGATAGGTTGTGAGAGACAACTGATGCTAATTGTGGAATTAATTGTTTTATTGAGTTTTAACTGCTTTGTTTCCATCAATCTACTAATGTTTATAGTTAGTGTGGGAAGCTGTGTGCCATCCAGGTGTGGTCACAGTGCATTTTGGTGCTTTTTGAAAGCCCTGAATGAAGATGGAATCACTTCATCGTGCCCCAGGCAGGAGGTGAATAAGGCTTCTTTGCATACCCACAGCTGGGACAAGGCAGTACCTGAAAGTTTAGGGGTTGGCTTTAGGATTTCCAGCCTGTCCCAATGGAGCTGTGTTGGTCCAGGGCTGAAATCTGTTACTTTTTTGAGTATTAATGCTCAGTGTCACTGGAGGAGGCACCAATAAGATGAGACTCAAGAAAAGACTGGCAGGGTTGAGAGATACTTTAGGAGAGAATGGTGTTGAGTGGATTTTTCTGGAGATGAGCGAGGAAGGAGGTGAGCCATTCTAAAATATTCAGCTGCCCATTGCTGGGAGGGGGCAAATATCACAGCACTCTTAAGAAACCAGGTTACAGGTATTCTGAATTTTATAAATATCAAAGTAAGCTACAGGAACATAATCAAAATTGAGAAGATAATAGACCTAAGGCCATCTAGGGCTGCATGTGTACTATCAAAAAACACTATTTATTATATCCTATACAAATATTCATTGCATATTTTTATTTTGAGATTTGGCCTCAGAGTAAAACTTTTTGTAGTAACTTTTTAAACTCTTCCACTGGAAGCTGTCTGGATGGTTTGTAGGTTTATTTACATCTAGGTTAAAATTTGACAGCTGCAGTTCTGTGGGCACAGTCTCATACTGTCTTCCTACAAATCGAATTCAAGATGCAGAGCTTAGCAGGGCCTTATGACTTTGAGCTATTTTTATCCTCATAATGTAACTGGGAGGACAAAACCATGTGTGCCTCAGGCAGAAACTTATGTATAAGAGCTGCTATCTCCACATTACTTGTAATACATTTTAAAATGAATTGTTTTATCCTCTGAATGACTGCTTTGAAGGCAGCTGTGAGTGAACAAGACATTTTAAGTGGAAATGTATTTCCTACTCCTTTCAGCCTGTGATTTCCCTCTTCCTTTCTACGTGCCCTTTGCATTTCTTCTGTGGGCAGACTAAGCCTCCCTCTCCATGCTCTCCCACATATCTGCTATTATTTGTTATTCCTATTTTTACTGACTATCCCAGCACCTGCTGAATTCTAGCAGTCTTCTTACTGAACCTGAGAGAGGCAGTTAATTTCTCTACAAAAGAGGAGGTGGAACCAGTGGTTGAATGCAGCCATCAGCCTGGCATGATTCCCACAAGCTCCAGGGGCATATTTTCTGTTGTGCTAGCCTGAGGGTTCCTCAACTTTCTCACTAAAAGATTTTCTGACTTGTAGAAAAGGCAGAAGGTCCCTGTTCAGAGATGTCTATATATTCTCAGATTTTAATACTGGAGAATTTTCAGTTGCAGAACAGGTGGGATTTCTGTGGTAGAAGAAAAAAGGCTGTGAAAGGCAGTTGCAAGACTGCAGAAATTACATATTTTTCTTCTTGCTGAGCAGCAGCAGAAATAATCTTTTGTTGCCCCATGCTGAATGGCAGCAGATGCTGGGGCTTTACAATACATCAGGTTCTTAGTCGAAAGGAAATAAGTTGCACAGACTTTGAAATATTTTCTGCTGGTCTCTTGCTATTCATAAGTTGTAAACAACCATGCTTGCCTTTGTCAGAGAGGATAAAACAAACAATATGGTATGCAGGCAATTTTGCCAGAAGAAAATCCTGCTCAGATTTCTTATGTTTCCTAGAAAAAACTACTATATTCTGTTATTTTCAGTCCTGTCTGGTCCAAGTCCCAGTCAACACCAGTAAAACCACATGCCCACTACTGGGCAGCCAAAATAAAATAAAATCAACAAATAATACATTTATTGAAGATGCGATTTCAGAATTGCCAGAATTGACGATCAGATCAGGAGAGATTTACTGAAAAGTTAAAAATTTCGGGTGGAATGAAAATGAAGCATTCTGCAGAGCAAAAACTGCCTGAGAAATTTAGCAATATGATCAGATTCACCAAAATCTTTTATAGGCAGTATTTCCAGCATTTCTGAAGTCTTATAATTAATGAATAAGTAAACAGAGACTAGTAAATGTGGGCATGCTCTTGCTTCTCATTTTTTACTCTGTGTAAATTTTAGAACTCTTAAGTCCTCATTTTTATCTCGTGGTAATTTCTTTTCTGGTTAGACTCTATAGGTATGTATTGAGCCACTGTAACCTTGTGACAGACATTTTAAAGGAGAATTTGAATGAAAATCTTCTGTGCATTCCTGGACTACATCCTCATTAATTGAGTTTTTTTGTTTTGTACCAAAAGGCTCCAAAATGTTTTCACTGACATAGGAGAATAATTAATGGGTAACTGATATTAGTGAAAAGAGAAAAAAGAAAGGCCATTAAGTCAAAGGCAGTGTTAATGTTCCCAGACACATTCCAGTTATAAAAGACAACCCTCTGTTATTTATCATCCTGTTTAAAACTGAAAAAATTCAAGCTCGCAGACAAGTACAATAAAAGCTTGGAATGATGACTCCGCCTTTTAATAAAGTTCAACTTGCAAAGCTAAAATGGTTTTCCAGTCTAAGGAAAAACATGATTTATACCGGAAAAAAAGTGAAATTGATCAAAAAAATATTTTGTAACTGTCTTTAGGTGGAAGTTTATGGATACACAAAAGGGGACACGATGAATCAGGATAGAACGACATTTTTAACAGTCACTTTTCCCTGTTTTGGAGAAGACATTCATGTAATGTTTCATCCTTGTCAACCCTAGTTGCTTCCAAATGTGTTTTACTAATATTAGCACTTTCAAATTGTATTCACAGAGTTTCTCTAGGTGGCCTATTAAAGAAAATTGTAGCTTTTCTGTTATTCCAGTTTTACTGTTATGTTCACTGCCATCATTCTCTGATGATATTTGAATAAAGGTCCGTGTTACACGAACCCACCAGCTTCACAGAAAACGGTTTCTCACCCAGGGATGGGACACAGCTGCTTTCACAGCAAGCATTTGGTTACTTATTGAATGGATCCTGCTCCATTGCTGCCAGCACTGGAAAATAAACATTTTTGTGTCCCACCTGTGGGAAGAGAAGAGTTTTGCTGGGAATAACTCTGTTGTAAGCTTTCTCCCTCAATGCAATGTCTAGTCTGGATGAAATTCTGCATTGGGCTTTCAAACAGAGAATTTTAAGCTGGTTCAATCACCTGAAAAAGAACACTTCCCCACTTCTGGTTATATTAAAATGCAGGGAAATAGTGTGTCAGAGTGCAGTTCTTTAGTTCCAGGCCTGGGCCTGACCAAATATCCCTGCAAAGTGCAGGCTACCAAAGCTTCTGGTGGCTGTTATCCAGCAGAATATTGAAATTGCATCTACTTGAGAGAGAGTTTCAGAATAAAGAAGCAGCTGGACCTAACGGGGGTGGGGAAGGGGATAAAAAGGCAATTTTTGTGTCTTCGGTAGAAGCTGTGACAAATGAGTGAAGCTCCATCCTACAGGCCATTTTCACTTTACGTTTTCTCCTCTGCTATGTATCTCCCTCCTAGCATTATTGTCATTTATTACACCTTTAAGACTCATCTCTGTGACTTCTTCCTTGATAAGATGGCTAAGAATTCAGAATTTGATTCCTTTCATTTTTATGCATGCCACCTTTTAGGAGGGTTTCTGACAATTTCTGTTTATTGAGCTCTGTGGTGCCTGTACCAATTTTACAGCAGTATGGAGTGATTTTACTAAGGAATCAAGGGCAGATAGATATTTTCTTCTTCCTTAGCTTGTGCATCAGACTAAAACTTGCAGATGCTGTCTGTTGTTAGACAAGTACTTAGAAGAAGTGGCAGAGACCAGGATACCATGAACTAAATGCACACATATGAAAAGCAAATTGCTCCTGTAATTTTAGACTTGAGACTTTTGGAATTGACCACCAGCTAAGGACAGGCAACAGGTAATACATGGCTTTTTCTGCCATGACCCTCCTTAGTGTGGGACATGCAGACATGCAGTGTGTGGCCTTCCTTAGATGATCATTTTAACAGTATGTACCATTAGGATGTATTTAATCTCTTTTACTTGGAATCAATTAAGGAGCTCAGCATTTCACTGCATTGTCATTAATACCTAGAAATTTTGCATGAGTTCACTGAACAATGTATCAAGTCCAATTTCATACACAGGGAAGGAAAGGCTATTTTTTGTGTTGGCTTAGCCACCAGATCTGCAGCCAGCAGCTGCCTGATTTAATACACCTATCACTTCATAGAAGATAAAGAATATTGATAAGGGAGAATGATAAGTTCGGAAAACATGCTAAATGAACAAGAGGTGTAACTGGAAAGAATTTCAGTCTTTTTTTTAACCCCAGAACAGGGGGAAAAAAAAATATTCTATTTAAAATTCTTTATTATATACTGTTGAAAGGTTTCTGTCCCTTCTGATGAATACAATTTCCACATTATGGCAGTTCAAAACTATGTTGATAAAATTGACTTTCCACAAAACCAAATCTATAGTGTGTTTAGTTTATGGAGAAAGGAGACTCAAAGTGCAGGCTGACTTTGTGAAAAGTCCTCTGCTGAGTGTACTCTGCCTCTTTTTCTAAAAAAAATTAAATCCAGGCCAAAGTGTATCTAATCCACTTTGCATTAAAACATAGACTTCCTCACTCTCGCACACAGGTGGCAGTTCTGTCTTGCTTCTCAGAGAGTGTTTACCATGGCAAAATCTCCTGTTATTCCATATATATTCTGTCATAAAAAGACTTCATTATTATATTTCCCAGTGATGCGACCAGTGCATCACAAAATAGTATCATAATTAAAAACTAAACTGGTGTCAGCAGCATAAAAATGAATGAAGAGCACAGTGATGCAGAATACCTTTATTTTGTGTTTATTACCTTACTAATTTATAAAACCATTAAAATGTTTAGAGCTGTCTTTCTTAATATGTGAACTCACAAGGTGATTCTGTACCAACAACAGGAAATGCAAATAAATATCCAAAATTTAATAACTAGAATGAAGAAACCAGCTTTTAAAAACTGGGATGATTTATCTTCCCAGTCTTAAATAAATAATTAAAGAGAAAACCTGACTATTTTTACTTTAGTGTTTTATTTCAGTTAATTGTTGCACAAATTAAATTGAACATAGTATAAGGAGAAATGGATAATTACTCAAAGGCAATTAAAGGTTCTGAAGGCTCTGTAGTGATTATGATTATTTTCTTTGGAAAACAAAAGTGCCATTTATCTCTAATATATGCTGTCTAATTAAGTCCATATGCAATTATCATTCTCTTACCATCCCCTTCCAATGGGAACTGTTTTTCAAAATATCTGGCAAGAGAGAGTGTAATTGTGTGCAGTGGGATACTCCTGTACATAAAGAACGTCTTAGGTTTTGTCCGGTTTGGCTTCAGTGTGCTTCCTAGGCCGATTTAACTTGGTGACTTTGGATATGTCCTGCTTCATGTTGGACACATGGCACAGTAATTTTTCTGGCTCTTGTGTGTGCCACCCTATTCCTCTCTGAATGCTCCATAATTTACTGTATCTTTCTCGTTTTGTAGAGCTTTATTGCTGCCCTCATGGTCCTACAAGTTAGACTCTGTGCAATCTTGCATTAGAGGAGATGGAAAAATTGTGGTGCAGACCCAGAAACCTTCATTCTTGAGCTGCTTCTGCAGCCAGATAATCAAAGGGGCAAGAGAAGCTAGAGGGAATGAAGAAAATTGCCCTTCAAAACAGGCCTTGAATTTTTAGTCGATAAGAACTTGACATTGTCTTTTCCATTCTCTCCGGGTGTCTCCAGCCCAGCCCTTTCCTGGCTTGCAGAAAGAGCTCTCTTGCGTGCAACATTAAGCAGAGCTTGACTTTTGGAGGGCATCACTATGGGATGTGCTCTGAGGCCTGTGGACCATGGTACCAGCACACTTTGGCTGCACTGAGCCATTTTATCAGTCCTTGAACCCTTAATTACATGGGAAGGAGTAGCTGTAGCTGGTGCAGCTTTTGGTGTTGGGGAGCAGAGGCTGTGGGGTTCCCCAAAGAGCAGGGAGTGGGGTTCACACTGAGACCTGGAAGCAGGGGGTGGAGGAAAAGGATGGGCATTTCATGGTTTGTTGAGCTTTTATTTTCTACACAACAAGTATGAAACCATAAAACACAGGAGTAAAGGTGACTGGACACAAGTTAAGGCTGCGCTTTACAATCTATTCTTAATGCTGGCTGTATTTTATGTATTTATTACTCTTCATGTCTATTTTCCTGAATTGGAACTTTCTGCTTGTATAGTTCTGAAGTGTCAGATGTGGCCAGATAGATGTGCTACTAATAAAGTACAGAGCAATTTTTCTCTCTATGAAATGTACAGTAACATGAATGTTTGATGGCTAAAAAAAAGGGATTTATCATCCTGAGCATCTAAGCCACTACTGAAATAAAATGCAAGACTCTGAAGTATTTGTTCCCCCTATGCTAATATCCTAAACCAGTTCCTAAGTAGATATATGCTGTTTTATCTACATATCTCTGAAATACTGTTAAATCTCTATAAAATAATTCCTTAATACTACTGATGCTTGTACAATTAACCAGATTTCTGGGTTTAGCCACAATAGTGTATCATGCAAATAGAATTTGATATATAGAAAATTGTTTTGAAACTAAAACTGGCTGCCTAAGACAGTTAAATATAAATACAAAAGTGTTGGGATTATCCTCATTTGTTTAGGATCTTAACATATTGTCCTCAAAATGCACTTACATTTAACTGATTGCCTGTTTTTTCACAAACAAGTTCAGAATTTTAAAATTATTTATTGTTATGGGTGCCAACTCTTTGCAATTTAGGCACCTATAGTTAAATAGCTAAACCAATATTTGAACTCCTAAACAAAAACTAACTCAGCCTCATAATGCTGCAGAGAGTCAGTGGCTCCCTTAAGGGTTTGCTGGTCTAAGCAACTCCTGGTGATCACGGTCTCCTTGTTTGAATGCCTCAAGTCAGGCATTTTGTATACTGGTTTAGAAATATGAAATGATGATTTGCCACAATGAAATTCTCAGTGCAGTTGGACAAATCAAGGACTAAATAGATTACTACTGTAAAAGGAAATTGCATTTTTTTTAAACATCTGGAAATTTTAGCTAGCTTTCTCAAAGACTCTTTTTTAATCAGCTTGAATATTCTTATCAGAACTATGTAAGGAAAAATAATGACTCTCTCTATTTTGATCTCTAGATTCAGGTCAGCCTTGTCTCAGCCAGTATTTTGTGGGAGCAAATATCTGTTTGAAGGGCATGCATTGTACAAATAACTGCATTTTAATAATGAGTTTAAATGGAATCTGAGAAACAATCTGTCATTCATAAATGAAGGTGGAGAAAGAATCAGAAAGAGTATAGATCTCGCCTTGAAATTATAATGATGTTAATTTTTGTCATTTCATCCTCAGTTGATCCATTCCTTGATTAACCCCGTATATGATGCACAAAAGGCAATGAAAGATGCACATCCTTGTGAATGAGCTCCCATTATCCATCACACTGGCACAAGGAAATAGATTTCACCATTGCTTGGGCCAGTTAAGTATAACCTAAATTAATTGTGCTACCCACCAGGGGAGCTAGTGGGGTTCCTGAGGCCTTTATAATGTCTGCTGGCGTGATTTTTGGGTTGGAGCACTGCATCTTTGCACTGCAATGCCAATAAGGCAAGGCGGGAAAATATTCCTGGTCTTACAGCATTCTTCATGTGGCCATGAGCTGTATATGTCACAGGGACTGCAGGCCACAGAGAGAAAAGAGTTCCTGGAACATTTGCCGTGCTCCTCAAGGATCCCTCAGATCAAATGTGGGGCTGGTTTGGGAAAAAAATAGCAGAAAATGCAGCTGTAGGTGTTGTGGTGTCACACACACTCCTCATGACCCATGGGTCAGCCTCTTCTGTGGAAGGGAGTAGAAAGGCAGCTCTTCCCATTTATCCAGAGGTACCACTTTGAAGTTCTCAAAGGCCCGGTCAGGTGGGAAAGAATGCTGCTGCTTTACTACATCAGAAGGAACAGGAAATAATCTTTGTAATTAATCAACGTACAGGCTGCATATTTTACAACTTCTTTTCCAAGACGTAAATTATATTTCAAGCTGTGCAGGTGCGGTCCTATTCAGGTCACACATGGAACTCAATACATATTTTCCAGAAAAAGGGTGATTGTGTAGAATTTTTACATCAGTGGTAATGAACGTTTGTCAGTGTTTTATTATACAGTAAATGCAATTTTTCTCTAATTACTTATAAGGTTAATGCCATCATGTTTATTGGAATGATTTCTAAGACAGTGAGCAAGAACCTGATACTGTAAATTGTGGAGATAGAAATGAAATGTTGGCAGTGATCCTGCCAATGTCAGGACACACAATTAGAGTGTATGCTCTTAAAGCTAAGCTGGAGAGCCTTTGTCTAGTTTGAAAGACACTGCTACACACAATGGGATCCATTTGTCTTCTGAGAACCCTTAGATGAAGGTACAATATGCTACCACCTTCAGTCTGTTCTGTTCTGCTCTATTCAGTGAAGGCGCTGGTCTATCTTACCTGATTCAATCTTGAGGTGATGAAAGGAAGATCAGTCTCGCAAAACTTTGGTTAAGTCATGCTGAAAAATAGCATCTTTCTGTTTGCTGGTTATTTGCTATCCTCGATTCCGTATTAAATTCATGTCAAAAACCCTTCTTTCCAACAATCAGCACTTCAAGCTCAAAGTCATATTTGAAAACCAAACTGTTTCTTTCTGTTCCATAAATTATGGCAGACTGCCTGAAGAGTGTTTATTTTTAGTTGCTTGTTTTAGAGGGGCTGATAGGAAGGTTTAGGTCACTGGCTGTAGCTGTTTGCTTATACAGTCAAAAATACAAGTAAAATGTACAGAATTGAACAGTCCCTTCATATGTAGAGGCAGATGGGCTTCCATTTGTTTCTCCCACTGCCTTGGAACAAAGCAGAGGGAAAGAAATTCTAAACTACAGACCTGCATGAGAGAGAGGCAGTGGTTCTCCTCCAGGACTGGTGTGGCACAATGTTGGCTTTAGATGTAGGAATTACTTGAAACTTTGTTTAGCTGCTCTAACAGTGATGGAACTGTTTCCAAACTGGACTTTACAAGTGTGCTCGGGTGCTTTTCTGGCTGATAGGAAGGTAATTCCGTTCTTAAACATCTGCTGAGTTTTGCGTTATGAGTGTGTTCTCTCCCTGTGCAATATGATTGCTAACAGGAAAAAAGGCAGAAACTTTGTT
The DNA here is from genome assembly GCF_000691975.1 of Corvus brachyrhynchos. NCBI lineage: Eukaryota > Metazoa > Chordata > Aves > Passeriformes > Corvidae > Corvus > Corvus brachyrhynchos. Next base: position 190,468 of record NW_008237447.1, on the reverse strand, counting down.
TTGCAAGGAAGGAGTGGCCGGGAGTCATTAAATATTTCTTGTTCAGTCTGTTCAGCTCCTTTACCTGAGCGTGCTCGGGTGCTTTTCTGGCTGATAGGAAGGTAATTCCGTTCTTAAACATCTGCTGAGTTTTGCGTTATGAGTGTGTTCTCTCCCTGTGCAATATGATTGCTAACAGGAAAAAAGGCAGAAACTTTGTTTTGCAAGGAAGGAGTGGCCGGGAGTCATTAAATATTTCTTGTTCAGTCTGTTCAGCTCCTTTACCTCTTGAGTGCAAGAGCTGCAGCAGTGGAAGGAGTTGTCTGAACTGAACTGGATCAGTTCATTCCTGAGCGTTACTGAGGAGGTGCAACCATTTAGATAAAGGGGCAGGAATGAGGAAAGATTAGATTAGGCAGCATTAGAAGGCTGAAAACCTATAAAATGTTCCATTGTTTAATCAAGAACTTTTCTTTGTACTTACTAAGTACATTTTCACATTAAAATTCAGTTGAGAAATGTTATCTTTCATCTGATCACATGTATATAGGTGTTGGAGATTTTTTTATCTTGCAGATGATGTTCTTGCTCACAAAATGAGTTTTCAAAATCTACAGTGGTTCTAATCTCCCATCTTTTACTCATTTGAATTATTCTTCAAAAAGTATTTCTTGCCTTCCTTTTCCTCTGTTAAGATTTTCCGGGAACTTTTGAGTAACTTATCCATGTGTGCAGTCAAACCAGACATTTACAAAACGTTACTGCCTGCAATGATACTCTAATAATCGCATTTACTCTTCACTATTTTAAACATGCAATTCATTATGTGATCATAATTTTTCAGAGATGTATGTGTGTGTGTGTGTAACGTATCAGCTCAGATTACATGATTTTATTATTCTCCAAGCAGCCTGCAGCCCACCCAGTGTGACATTAACCCACATTTAATGTTATCAGTGGCAGAGAAAAAGCTGGTGCTGGCATTTTTAAGAATGTTATTATTTTTAAATATAATTCTTAATATAATTCTTATTATATTAAGAATGTAATATCTCATATTCTGGTGTTCCAGCACAGAAAATCTATTACTTCTTTTCTACTGCTCCTCTATCGACTAAAGGGTAATTAATTACCATGGTAAAAAAAGGGGGTTTGGGAATTTTTTTCAGTTATTCAAACCCAAACTTCAATAAGGAGCACAGGTTCGTTTTTCCCCTAAACCTCTTCATTCTGAATATGCTGCAATGCTGGATATTTCTTGTCTTGAAACTTGCATGAATTGAAAAGAAAGATAGAAATCCCTCTAAACTCCATTTTCTTAATTAATGATCTCGCAAATAATCAGGTTCTGTCTGCTGAGTGCCCATGCAGTAGAGATTTTCTGCATTCAGAGAGGAGAATGACACACCAGCTGTCTTTTCTACCTCTTGTACATTTTACTGCTGTGACTTTTCCTTCTGTCACGGCTTGGTTAAGGTTTAAAGAGTTTAATATCTCAAGCACTGATTCAAGTTACCATCAGAAACCAGAAAAAAATGACAACTAAGCTGCTCTAGTGCTTGGGATTTAATTTTCTCTGCTTGGAATCCTGAGCCAAATGATGATCAAACCATATTTTTGTAAAGGGAAGGAAGAAAATTGTGCAAGGTAAATAAGCAGTAAAAATTGTTCTAAATATTAATAAAACAATGTTACAGGGCTTCCTTTCATGAGACCAGCTATTATTTGTTGGAATTCTGCAAAAACCCAGAGATCAAAATTTTTAAGCCTTGACTCAGTGACATAAACCCCCAAACTTTTAAGCCTTTTTTAGTCCTTTAGTCCTTTCCATTTCTCTCCTTCTTCTCTGTGAGGGAAAGGACAGTATTGTGACCTTTTTCTTGGAGTTTCTTGCCCAAAGTAGAATGTGAATGGAGGCTTTCCTTTAGTTTAGTCCTCGAGCAACAAGTTTATATTAGGACCTGGGAATGGATGGATTTGAGGGAATTTTGTGGGCCCTCTTTTACTGCCTCGAAGCCTTTCTCACAGAATTATACTTAGAAAAGCATTGTTTATTTTAATCTTTTTCACTTTGATGAAACCCCTGCTGCTATTATCTATGTAGGAGAAGGTGTTTCCCACTCCTGTGCTGTTTAACATCAGAAAGACAGAGAGCTGAATTAAAAAGAGACATGAATTTTGAGAGGCGAAGCAAAGAGTGCAGTTGATGCTACTCCAGTATCCTTATATTTGGCACAAAAAGTACAAACTCATCCATCTCACTTTCCTGGATTAAGTGTTAAAACATGGTTAATTGTGCTCAATGTTAAATATTTGGTACACTGGAAAAAAAATTCTTTTTCACTGAAGAACACACACAATTGTGTTGCCTTACTGGGGTATCCAGCCCAGGAAAATGGAGCGTTTGTGGGCGTAGCTCCTAAAGCCAAGGCACGGACTTTGCACGTAGAATCCAACTCTTCTTTTGGATAGCAGGAAGCCAGTTATAAAACAAAGTTAATTTCCTCACTTTCCAGTGTTGAAATTTTTATTGAGTGTCTTTTGACCTTTACATTTCACACATCAGAGATTTCCTTTAGTTTGACCGGAACCATATATTAAAGACCTTGCTCTTAAGGTATTGATAGATACATAAAATCAAAGGCCAGATTTTTCTCCTGGGAACGTCATCTGCAGTGGATCTCCTGCTAAAGTATTTGTTTGGCATTTCATAGATTTTAAGGGCAGGCAGGAGCACGCTGATTATTAAGTCTGACTTCCTGCATTAGCTACACTAAGTACCTCATGCAATTAATTTATGCTGCAAGACCACAGCTTGCATTTAAAGCTACAGACAGAGAATTTTAAATGACACTGAGCTTAATTTAGACTCTTTATGTTACAGAAAATCCCCTGAGTCAGTAGGTTTGGCTAGATGTGCATAATCACACTTGGTATTAAAATGTGCAAGGACTTGTGAGTCTCCTTTGTTTGTTTTTTTTTTCCTTTCTTTTTCTTTCCTAGATTAAGAGTCTGAATTCATGGACACATTAAAACATACTTACTGGCTTTAAAGTTCAGCACTAGCTTACTTGCAGTTTTAAAAATTTATGGTGGTTCTTTTGGAGGCTATTATCTTGCAGTCAGACACAAATTGAAGTAAACTTAATTTTCCCCAAGCAAGGAAGTGAACTTTCGCATTTCTCAGATGTAAAAAAAGTACACACAGCATGGACACATCTGTAAGATATATCCTGCTTTTCCTTCCTTTCAGTTTTCCAGGAATGTTTCCACTTTTCCACTCATTCTAATCTGTTTGATGTTTTTATCATATTTTTCCAGATTTGGAGATGGGTGTTCAACAAACCCCAAAGTTTCTTCTATAAGTTTAGTGTAAACTGGAGGAGAAAAAGTAGCTATAGAATTACTTTGCAAAATACTTGTCTTGGTCATATCTGACAAATACACAGAGGGGTTTTGCACTGAAAAAATAGGAAATTTTTGTGTGTAAGATGATTCCATGGGTCTGATGCAGTTGCAGATTGGGTGGGTATTACAAGGGGGAATTTTCTGTTACAGTATGTGATCTCTCCCACCTCTAAACAATCCCTTCTAGGCCTTTTGCTTGTCTGCCTACAGGAGAAAAATCCCCAGGAATATCCTTCTACAAAAGCAGAAGTACTGATACAGTGAAATATTAAAAAACCCCCACAACATAATGCAAAGGTCGAACACAACAGTGAAAAAATTGAAATCTGGAAATCATCATCCAGAATATCAGAACTCTGGGTAAGGGCACAGGTCTCCTGATTTAAGAGCCTTAAGTGACAAGGTCAGCTCGGTCTTATTGAAAGAAAGTTGATCCTTCAGTTTGATCTAGGCTTTAGTCAGGCAGAATTTTATCATTAGTTTTTTGTTTAAGGGTTTTATTTGTTATTACCAGCATCCTTTTATTGCAGTAGGATTTAAAATAGTATTTAAAATTCAAGTAAAATATCAGGAGACTGTATTCTTACTGGAAGACTTTAATCCAACAGTTTGTGTATTGTTCTAAAGAAATCGTGGAGATAAACTATGAGAACCAGAGTTTCTTACTCCTCACTAATGGTAATATTTTCAGTTAGTCTAATACTGGCATAATTAGGCAAATCAGTGCTTTTCCCCTGAGTTATTAATCTGGATAACCTGGTGACATAAACACTGAGACAATCAGAATTCTTTCGGATGTGTTCAGCCTCTGGTGGAATCTGTCAGTATTTTAGCCATAACAAGAGTGTTTTTATAGTATATGACATCTTTTCATACCAAACATCCTCATTCTGTATCTTACATTGGTATGAACCTTATTTCTCTTTATGCTTAAGAGAGATTTCTTTGGTGCTTGTGAAAGGCTGCAGTTGGTTACAAGGCAATAAATAATTAGGAACAGGAGCCACCAAGCATCTGAGATTTCTGTTCCTGTCATGGATAAGGAATATACATGTATGGCACAATAATCAAGATGGCATAAATTCAGGTAAATTATATATATTTGGTGACTGAGATCTTTGATCTTGGTTGATCTACTTTCACTTCCATTGTATCCAAGAGCTGTAAAATGCTTCTCATCCTGAAATCTAATCTTGGCCTGAAAACCTTATTGAGGAAACTCTTCTGTTGCCTCTCTTGTCAGGAAATTTGTCTTCATTTAGAGGCCAAATTTACCCCTTAAGTTCTGGCAGTGGATCTATTTTTTAGAAAAATCTCCAGAATTTAACCTTTTAGAACCAAGGCAACTGTAACATGATAATCATCTCTGATTCTTCTGAGTTCTCAACGGCGTGTGGTTCTGAATAATCTTATTTGTTGTACCTCTACCTGCAAAACCAGGTACTCAAAGAATAGAAACAAACATTTTATCAGTTATAAAATGCTAATTGGGGGCATTCATATTAGGCACTAATTGAATGTGAAAGCTCATTCATGTGCACTCTAATATGAATGTTCAGGGTTGAATTGGCAAGTTTCACCACAAAGATGAGTTAGGGGGTTAAAAGCTACAAAGCCATGTTGGACTAGGGACACAATTTCAAAATCCCACTGAAATCCCTGAGCCAAAGGCTGCCTGGAAGTTGAAAAAATCCTGTGTCCAACCAACAGGAGGCAGAACAGGATTGTGAGGAAATTAGGGAAATCAAGTGATAAATTGTTTAAATCAAAACATTTATTTTAACAGCTTTTAATAAAACGTCTTTATATTTTGGCCTCTTTGCCTAAAAGAGCAGAAGGTTGTTCCTGTCCTGTAAAGTCTCCTTCTGTAGCCACTTTCAGCTAAACTTAGGAAGCATCTTACTGAATATGAAATGTCTGTTTTATTGAATCTGATACAAAAAGTCACAGTGAAGCTGAGGAGAGTGGAATGGTTTTAAGAGAATCAGTCAGAAGGAAAGCTAAGAGTAGTAAATGTGTGTTTCCCTTGGAATATGACATTTTTATTTACCCAACAAGCTAAAAGGTATATTGACAGGAAGTTTCATAGAGGTTTACAGACCAAGTCCAACAAACTGATAGCAAAATCACTGTGGTGTTTTGGGAAATGGCAAAGGGACATGTTGCCAATCTGGGATTTTAAATCTGGGAACAACACACATACCCAAATCTGTGGAGACATTTCTTATATTGCAATGAAACTTATAGCTGTTTCATCTGAAGCAATCCTTCCCTAGACTGCATTCTTAGGGAGAAAATCGAAAGTCCTCTGATTCTCCCTCATCCTTCTCTGTCTAAAAATTTTATCTTTACAAAACAGAAGCACACACAAGAGAAACAGCCAGGTGGATTGGGTGACCAGTCAAACAGTTCAAACAGGGAATTTCAAATATTCAGCTTCACTAAATGGTTTGCAATCATAAAGTGAAGCATTTTGCAAAATATAGTCAAAGGTCAAATTCAGAAGCAAATTTGTTTACAGCGAGAGAATGTTCTTTCTTTAATGGCACTAAATGCTAAATTTAATTGCAGTGAAAACTGGTGAAACACCAAGATAGCATTACTGGATTTCCGTATTGGAAATATAATGAGCATGTGATAGTTTAAAAATAATTACATTCCTAAAAAACCCAATTAAATAAAAATAAGAGTTCGGGACATTACATGTAATAACAATAGCAAATGTATTTCAAAATTATTAACTTCTCTTCCTCCCCATTAGTCATTTTCTGTGTGTACCTACTCACAGTGTTCTCATGTGGTCAGAGATTTAGTGCCATACATTTCCAGAAGTTGAACCATAGTTAGAAAAACTCTGTAGAGTTTAAACAATAAAAACAAACTCCCTTTTACACAGCAGAACAGTGGGCTTCTTCCAGGGTCCATCAGACAGAAAAAAGTTTCCAAAATATGTGTTTCTCAGTGTGGAATACTTCTTTTCCAACCATGACTTTAATGGCTGAAATCATGAAACACTGGACAAACATCATTAATGATTCTTTTTGGCAAAATAACTTTTAATGACTTTTCTGGTTGGGCTTCTTTTCTTTACTCCAAACACGACTCACTGTTCTGAGCTTTCATTCCACTGAAGAAACACACAGCACAGTCGTTGTGGTGCAGTGATAGGTCATGAACAAAGAGTTCTCAGCTAAAGAAAACTCTCAGTGCTTCCATTCCCATTTGCATTGTGATGAATTTAGAATTGATGGGACCTCTCGCTGACAGATAAAATACTGTACAAAGGCTTTAATCCCCCTTCCTCCCGTTGAATCTCAGAAATTTGAAGGTTGCTTAATCAGAAATCAAAATGCATTACAAGCCTGAAGGGAAGAGGTGAGACCAATAGTGGTGTAATGTATTTGCAGCCACACTCAGCTTGTCATGTAGTCCCTTGGGGATTTGTTAGCACAGTCCTGGGCAACGGGGAGGAAAGGACAGCAAGGGGACATCTAATCCCTCTCCTTGCCCAACGCCTGTCCAGCTTCTGACAGAGATCTGTCTAATACCAGAGATTCCACTGCCTCCTGGGCAATCTGTTCCAGTGGGCTTCATTATCCCATCATTAGCAAATTCATCATCACGTCTCACCTGAATCTCTTCTAATGCAGCCTAAGCTCATTACTGTTTGTCCCATTGCCATGGACACAGAGAATTTTGCTTTCTACCACTTGAAAGCTGCAGTATTGTCCTCTCATGCTACACAAAACCCCACAGTCAAATCACATTTTCTCTTGTTCTTGCTCTCCCCTCGTGTCTGCTTTGCCCACATCTTTCATGCAGTGGGGTCTTACTGAGTGGAAATGATTGTACTGCTTATTTTGTTGGCTGTGTTTATTCCTCCTGGCATATTTTGTCCCAGTGGCTGACACTGTTGATTCATGTCCACTTTACAATCCTAAAAAACCTGCAGATCTTTCCTGTAAGACTGCTACTTAGTCAGTGATTACTCATTTAGAATGCATACAGCTCATTTCTTTTTCTGTTTAAGTGTAGAAACGAATATTTATTTTGATATTTGTTTGCTTTGTTTCTCTCATTCACAGAAGACTCACTGAAAACAGTGATGAACTTCATTTCAACAGGGCTAGGTTGGGCATTTCCCTGGAATTACCTCAAATCAACACTTAAGCCAGTCCTGAATCAGGACTGAAATGTGCAAACTTGTGTAATATAAAAATCTAACCCAATTCTGGTGTAAGCTAGTATTATTAAGGGATACTATTTTTTTTGTCTACACCAAATCTTTATGAATATTTGTTGGCAAGATGGAGAGGTTTGTGAGATTCTGTAACTTGCATAAATAATTTTTCCCCATTAAAGGCTGAGATACAAGAATATGAGCCACAAAACAAATAAGGAGAGACAAACCTATTTTCTATAAAAGGGGATAAAATTCCATTCTGATGGTTTTAGTCTAATATTGTTTGTTTAGCTGCTAAACTGGGACTGGATTTACATTAAGAATAAGTGATTGCAGTCTTCATTTTTTATTATTACACATACATATATATATATATAAATGTATAATGTAGGTATTTCTTGATTTATAATTCAATGGAAGCCAACAATAAATTCACTCATGATGTTCAGAATGCATTGAAAGAATGTTCTATTAACTAACACAGCTATAAGGAATTGTTAAAAGCAGTTGACAGAGTATTGATAAATGTGACAATCATCCTCAAGACTTGACAGCCGTTAGTAACTTTCAGTGCTGTTTATTCTTCAGTAAAGGTAGCCAACAAATGGGTCTTTCTAAAGGAAAACTTTTAGAAATATACTTTCATGCTTTGCTTATTTAATATCTGCTAAAATAGTTAATGTCACAAGGCACAATTTTAACTTTGAAAGGCTTATTTGTGAATATTTCTACTAGGTAATATTTATAGCTTAAACTCAATGCAAAATCATAGCACTTATATATTTTTAGAGTTGTGTTTGATGTCCAGTTGTTAAAAAAATGCACAGAAGAAATGCTGCTAAATTGAAGTTTATAAAGATGCCTAAATAGTAAATAAATGTATGCAAATAGGTATTTTTTACCAGTCTGTCAAAATCTAAACATTTCATGGGATGATCTAGAATGTGATGACTGTTAATACTCAAGCAGTTGTGAGGTCACCTAGGGAAGTTTAAATATGTAGCACAGACGAGATGAAAATCTATCAGCCAGGCTGGGATAGGGGGTCCTAATTTTTAGATTACACACAAAAACCCATGCTCCACACCACAAACTAAACAAGCAGCACCAGACTTTGTTCCCTGGTGTTGAATGTCTAACTCCACTGAGGAAAACTCTAGAGCAATTCAGTGACTCAAAGGAGACTAAGTGGTCCTGGATACAACATCCTCAAAAGCTTTAATTGATATGTTTTCAGTGTGCTATCTTCTACAAAATTGTTTTAAAAGTCATTGTTAATATTGTGTAATAGTCTGATAAATATGCTTCTTTGTGACAACTCATAGAAAAGTGCAGCTCTCTGCTGAGGAAGGGATTTTGTTCAAATGAAAAAAGATTATGTTAATTCTCTGTGCGGTCTGTTTCACCAAACCACTGTGTCAAAGACCCTGTAAAACCTATTCTATAAAATCTCTCCAAGAAACCTCACACATATCATTATTCCTCAAGTATCTGCAACAAAGCTTCTAATGTGTCAGGGGATGCACATTAAATCCTGGGTTTAATTAATCCCAACCATTATACACTTCTAACTGTCTTTTTTTTTTTGTGTATTCCTGTTCTGATTTCAGATGTGAGCACCATGTGCAGCAGCAGTCACTGTCACATTCTTGCATTTTCCAGACACTCACTATGGAATGTGTTGATGTAGTTCCTTCAGGCTTCCAGCTGTTTTTCTGGACAGCTGGAGCTGTAGCTCATTTTAAGTCCATGCAGACACACTCCTCTTCAGTAAATACTCTGACCAAAGATCCAGTTGTCCTCCAGATACCTTCTCCAATTTGTCATCAGCCTGGTCCAGTAAAGGAGATAAAACTGTAGCTCTTTTCCACCTGCAGCCTCCATTTGGTTGTCAGAAAATGGCAATATTCCCTTTTAGCATGTTTTCATCCCATGATAGTTCATGTGGCCTTGTGAAAACTGGCCTTGGGAGATAAACATAATTTTATTTGTTGGTTGGATGATGCATCTGGCTAAGAAAAATAGCACCCTACAGTTATTTTACTTAGATTCAACACTGGGAACAAAAAGAATTTTGAAAGAACTGCAGAATTGGCTGATCTTAAAGTACTTGACAATAGGGAATTTTTATTGAAAGGAGAGGCATGTGGCAGAAGTCTTACAGAGCTGTATGGATCACCCAGTAAGATGGTTCCAGTCCTAGAAAATAATCTCTTTGTATTTTATATGACTGGAAACATGGCCAGTTGCAAACATGGATGCACTCAGGAAAAAGGAGGATGGGCTGCAACACAAAGGGAGTGTGCAATATTCAGGTAGCAGCATGAAAAATACTCATCTGGGTCATGCCAAAATTCTGTTAGGAAGCAAAAATGAAATTTGTGTCTAATTTTAGGAGTCTGTTGGGCAGTTGAAGACTGTACAGAGAAAAGTTGTCAGGGGATATTCTGGAAGGAGTAAATGTCCTTCTGCTGCAAGGCAGCATCACCGGATTTCTTCAGGGGTGAGTGCCTTTCTGGAAAATGCATTAGTCAGAGACTGATTGCACTTTAATTACATGCTTTTTGGAAATGGGAGATCAAATTGGATGATCAAGTGAACTTTCCTGCCCCTAAGATGTCTGAAAATGAGATTTTAATGGGTAACTAATATAAAGAGTAGAATTACATTTGATTACACTATTTTCTTTTCTTTTGTTTTTCTTTAAGCTGAAGTAAAAATGGGAAAGCTTTGAGGAAAAACAAAGTAAGCTACTCACATTTTATGTTAGATGAAGACAAAGGTATTTGCAGCACTGGTACCACTTAAGACATTGCACCTGACAGAGAGAACCAGCACAGGGTATTTTTCTTTCTAATACTTCACTACTTTCAGTGTATTTCTTTCCTCAGCTGTGCCAAGTATCACTTTATCTCCCTACTTAGACATTTTCCACTCTGCTTTAAACTACAGTGCCAGTTGTTCTAATAACTGAAAGTTATTGATATTTTGATGTGTGAGGCATCATTAGCAAGACAGCTGATCAAGGTTGGAATGGTTGGCAATGGTTGGAAAAGTGTCTATTCTCTTAGTAGACTCAGAAAAAAGAAAAATAACTGCTTGAAGGGAGCCTGTTTCATGACTCATGAGAGCATCTCAATGTCTAGGCATGTGAAGTGTCAGGATTTAGAAATACATAGGTGATAAATAAAAAAGAGTAACTCTACTAAAGGGGTAGAAGAGAGAGACATTATTTTTGGTGCCTTACTTGCATCTTTCCATTACTCTTCCACAACTGGATTTCAAATCTATAAAGGCATGTTTACAGTGATTTTTTTTTAACAACTTTTTATGTCACTAAAGGCCCTTTGAAAAGTTTTAAAAAATATGGGTCTGTTTGGATTTGTTTTAAAAGAAATACTGAGCAAAGAGAATTATCACAGAAGGTTTGTACCCGTAGTGTGCTGCTATGATAACTACTAGAGTCTTTCCCTGCTGAAAAAACTTAGTGCCCAGCTGGACCTTTTAGCATAATGTCCTCCTTAATATTTCATATTGCAGTAATCCCTACTGGCAGAACATCAGTAACTCCAAAGGCTTATCAAGTTATTAAAAATGGCACAATATGGCACAAAATCAGTTTTATTTGCTAAAAAGACAAAAAAACCCCCCTGAATGGCTCATTCAGAGTCATCCTTGGTTTATGCCATAATCAGGATTCAGAGTGTTTATCCCAGAATGTCCCTGTCTGCATCTGGGGAGAATTCTCATTCCTCAGTCTTCTTAAATAGTAATGACAAATTTACTGGTGGCTTAAAATTTGGCTGTTTTGAAAGAGCATTTGTGGAGCTATAACATTTTGCTGTCCCTGATGGGGACAGTGGAGCCTGCTTGCCTCCAGCTGTCCAAGTAATGGCATTAATCAAGTTCAAGTCACAGAAGTATTCGAGACTCTCAGTAGAGAGGTTCTCTTGCTAGAGCCAAAATATTTTTAGGTGTTTTACAAATAAATGAAGACTAATATAAGTTATAAAAAATTAGAATCCTATTCAATTTCTGCCTAATCAAGGGTCCACTGAAATGAATAGAAATAAGGGACTGACAGGAATCAAATTAATTTTACTGAATTTGGGGGTGAGTTCAGTGGGGGATTTAAGCAGTAAATTGTATCCTTTCACAATAATTCATTCTCTAATAGTACAACATTTGCTCTATTTGTATTTCTCTAATATTATTTGTTTCCCCAATATCAAGTCACCAGCTTTAAAAGGATCATCTCTGCTGTCAGCCATAGTTTGGTGTTTTGAATAAACCTCTGGGTGGACCAAGCTCCTTTCTTCCCCAGCACAGCTGAAAGTAAAGAAGCTGAAACAAAACAGAGATACTGCTTTAAAGAACAGCCAAGGAAAACCCCTCTTGCTTTTCAGCCAATTAGTGATTCTGGTGGGTTTGCTTTTTTGAAACATTTGGAAATGGCAGTGCTTAAAGCAGCACAGATGACTGTTTTGCATGACCCCCTCTCTTCACCTTTCTGAATACTGCACGTAGCTGAGATGGTGTTTGCAAGGTAAAGTTAAGAAAAAGCTGAAATATAACCAGATGATGGATGTACTAAATTTTAAGAGGCGGTTTCCTTAGAGATCTTAACAAGTGAAATGCAGTCCCTGCTATGGGACTAAAATGCTGGCAGCATGGCAACGGGAGGAAGGCAGTGCTGGGGGAGAGAGGTCAGTGTTAAAAATGATCAAGGCTCCAAGATCACCTCTCTGGAGGCACTGCTGTCCCAAACCAGTGCCACCTGGAGGCTCCAGCTGAGCTTGGGACTTTGCCTGGGCTGGTGGTGAGGGAGCAGCCAGGGCAGGGAGTGTGTGAAGGCAGAGGACAGGGGAGAGGAACAGGTCTGCTGAGAGCAGCCAGGCTTGGGGAGAAGCTGTCCTGTGACAGCAGCCGTGGCCCTGCTGCCAAGGCCCATCTGGGCTCTGGCTGGGTGGTTGTCAGCAGCAGTAGAGGGTCAAGGCTCAGGACAGCCTTACCTGAAGCCCATCTGGGGCAGGGAGTGGGTCAAGGAGCTGTGTTGAAGCAACGCTCCCATGCTGTGAGCAGAACCCTCTGGTGGTCCGGGTGGGTAAGGGTTACTGCTGCACTTGGGAGGGAGAAAAATTACCCCAGAGCTCCCACATTTGCAGCACAGAGACCTTTCTGAATATCAGCATTACAAGTCCATTGATATTCCAGTAGCTCATACTCCCTAGATCTGTGCTAATTAAAATAAAATTTGACTCCACGGTGCTTGCAGTCTATGTAAATGAAGTAGGTGAACAATGGGTAAAAAAAGGGTGTTGACTGTCCCACTTTGACTGAGAAGAGATGCAGAGAAGAGCCTTTCTTACCCTGACAGAGGTCAATGCCAGCTGCAGAACTGTGCAGTAGGTTTTTAACCTCTTCTTTATGAGGCTTTCTACTGAGTCTTGCCCTCTGAGAATGGGAGCACAGAGCAGTAGGAGGAGAGATGTTGGGCAGCATCATCAGACTCTGCTTCCAAGCAACAACCACAAACCATCTCCATGGTCCTCCAATAGTTAAAGGACTGTGTTTTGTTACTGGAAAGTCCTGTTTGATTATTCTTTTTTAACCTTTCCACAACAGAGACTCAATTTCTGTAAAAATAGGATTCTGGGCTGTCTCCCAGTCGTGGGTGTTCTGGTAGCAGAAGTGTGTGGATACCTCAGCGTTACCTTATCATGGTTAGTTACTAGTGTGAATCTCTCTCTGGCATAACTGGAACATCCCTGCACATAGTTTCAATTATGAAATAGGAGATGGTTTATATTAAAAAGTAGAATTCAGCTGCAGTTCTATAAATATCTTCTGAATTCAACATGAACGGCTTTTTCCACTTAACAGGTTGAGTTTTAAAATCGTGTGTGTCATTGGTTTTGAATATACCTTTTGTCCCAGTGCTTGAAAGGAATAGTTTATAATTCAAGTAATGTGAAAATTTGGGGTTTTTTTCAGAGAACAATGAATTATCTGAAGAAAGCTGGTGCAAATTGAGGCAGATGAAGGAAGTATTTCCTACTGTTCAAGCCTTTTGTGTTTTGGAGAGGAAGCTCAAGCTCAGGACATGTGAAATGGCATTTTCTTTGAAGGAAACTTACTCTGAAGCTCTGGGCATGAATGGGTCCCACCTTCTGGTGCAGCTCTGGTGAAGTCAGCAAGTATCTATTTTGTACCAGCACCAGAGCTGTAGAAGTTTAGTTAAATTTCATTGATTATTGACTTTTTCTTCCTCAGTGTAAGAGGTTTTTGTTAGGATAGAAGTCATATACTACTACAGTGATAGGTACCTTAAAACATGATTTATGTATAATCCATCATTCAGAAAAGAGTGGAGGCTACACAGATGACTTGGGTTTAGAAGTAACTTACCCCTTGCCTTTATAATGGCAAGAATAAATCTGTCACTATCTAATTGCCTCCTATATATTTGCCAGGATTTTTCTGACTCTGTATCTCATAGCATGTCCCTGTTTCCATAAATAATTTGCTTAAGCTCTTTCCTTCTGAATACTTCATTATTCAGCTCAATGTCTGTGTTGGTTTTCATGAAGTCTTAATCAGATATATCAGTCTCTCTCTGGATTGCCTCTTAACTATTCCATATTTGTGCTTTTTTTTTAACCTCCCACAAGACTCCAGGTAAATTTTCTAGTTAAGGGTTTTATTCTTTAACTTTCAGACTTTATAAAATGTCTTAAAAAGAAAACGCAAATTTCTATGTTGTGTGTATGTATGTGCAGCAGTAATGAGCACAGCCATTGGCAAACTGTTTCTCTGCCCCAAAATGTGGAGTAAAGGATGTGGGTTGGGTTCACCAGATAATTTTTTCAAACAGTGTTAGGAGTTAGGAAAGGAAAATTAAGAAACTGATGAACTGGTAGGTGTGGTGGACTTGGCAGTGCAGTGTTAATGGTTGGACTTGAGGATCTTCGAGGTCTTTTCCAACCTTGTCTGTTCCATGATTCTGTGGTTCATTCAGAGTGTGATCCTCAAGTGGATCATACTTAGGGCTGACCCTAAAGACTGCTCAACATCTTAAAAATGCTTGTATGCTACACAGAGGAACATTAATAATAAAACAGAGAATGACCTGTGGGGAAAGAGAAAAAGGAGGAGGGGATGAACAACTTGAAAGGGACAGAGGGAGGAAGGGAGGGAAGGAGATGGAATGGTGGTTTTCTTTCAAATGTGCTGACCATCATTGCTCTCAACCAACATTTTTGGGGAGATCTAATTTTCATCTGTATCTCATGAAATTCAGCTTCTTCACATGGAAAAGTAACATAGCTCTGCTAGGTGTCTAAGGCAAAGATCCTTTGCTTAGATGGTCTCCAGGTCTCTGGATATTGACAGTGGAAGTTGAAGGTGTTCATTCAGAAATATTCAGCCACTAAAAGAGCTGCTCTCACTGTGGTTTTGTGCTACACTTGATGAACAGCAGTTTATCAGTTGTCCAGGGGGAACTGAGCACACACTCAGCCTGTGGGTACATCAACCACCAGCTGTCTGGTCAGACTGATCAATAATCTCTGTGTGTTTATTTGTACTTGTCTGGCTGCACTACTCTCTTGTATTTTTCTCATCTCATTCATAGATTGTGAACATTTTGGAATCAGCTCCGTGTGGTAAAGATCTGGTTTTTGTTTGGGACAGGTGTTTGCTTATCCTTGCTGCAAATATTTGTGTCTACCCCAGCAGTAGGATGAAAATGGCAGTGGTAACAATAATAATATGCCTGGATCTGGAGAGGGATCATATGTATTAAATCTGACTGGGTTTCATGGTCTGTGTATGACTGGGTCCATCTGTTTGAAATGCAGCTCGTGTAGAGTGTTGTATTGCTTTTTTAAAACCAGAGACCAAGCTGACAACATTCACACTACTACTTCATAATAAGGTGTCACATTATCCTCCTCCAGCTATTTCACACCTCCAGCTATTCCCTTCAGGAAGATTCTGAAATGAAATTAGTGTGGGGGTCAGGAAAGATTATCACGGTAAAGAAGCAATGAAAAATGTTTGAAGGAATGTTAACCAGCACTTTACACCTTTATTCCCTAAGGCAGAGGAGTGATCACACACAGTACACATTTATACCAACTCAACACAAATCATTCAGAGTGGCCTGGGCATCATGTTGAGAAGAAGAATGGAAAATACATAACATACATAAAATTATAATAAACTATCATAATGTGGACAAAAGTGAATCTATCAAGACAGTCATTTTCATATATTCCAGCGAGCTGTTCCTCCACTCCTCACTCAGGGATAGATGTCAGAGCCCTGGAGAGCTACTGAGTGCAATTTGCCTTAGGTAGCCCACTGTAGCTGCCATTTTCTCTCCCAATATAAGCAGGTACTTCTGAGGATACCGACCTCTGGATCTGCAGACTCTGCCAGCTTCTTCTCTGTTGTCAAAATGATTGATGTGACAGATTATGTCAGTCCATCTCTTAGAGTTTCCTTCATTAAAGAGTCCTCATTTCCAGAGTGAACTCATTTAGGGTTTGTTTTAAGGTGTTGCAAGATTTTCTATAATCCTACAAATCCAGACCACCTCCTAGTGAGCAGGGGTGCCATCCACTAGGTCAGGCTGCTCAGGGCCTCATCCAGCCTGTTCTTGACCCCTTCCAGGGATGAGGCAGCCACAGCCTCTATGGGCAACCTGTTCCCAGGTTGGGCAATCCACATGCAGCACCTTTATTTAATAGGAGGTCAGAAATTTTGTCTCTTACCTAATCATAAAGCCATTTCAGCTCTGTATTTAGGAGGGAATGGAAGTTTTCAAATTTCTTCCTATTCCTGTAGAAATTGCACTCTGAATATTTAATGTTTTTTTGGTTGGGTTTTTTTTTTTTTTTTTGTGTCAGAATTAAAATATGCTTGGAAAAGCAATATGCAAGTTTAAAAATCTGGCTATAACTTAGCAACAAAAAAACCCAACAAACCACATACACACACTCAGATACACAAAAAAACCCCAAACCAAAAAAACCCAACCAACCAAACAAAAAAAACTATCCCACAAAACATTCCTGACAAGCACCAATTTTCGCATATTCAAACCAGCTGCAATGAACTTTTAGGTCAGGGGAATTCATTTATTATTCCTTGAGAGCCATTGCAGTTTTACTGTCATAAAATTAGGGTTAGTGTTTTTTAATTGATCTTGTTTCAGCAGTCTGGTAAATCTTATCAGGTGGTACTGGAAGCCTAATTCATCCGTTGAAATAGTAAAGTGGATTTTGTTTATTTAGCTATTAGGCTCAGGTTTATTTGTTTAGAAGAGTTAAACACACATAGGGAGAAGAACTGTAAAATAGCATGTGAGGATTTGGCCTACTGGCTCCCATTAACTTCAATAGGAGTCATGCAGCCAAAGCCACAAATCCTGCTTTAAATATATACTGGGGAGAGATCAGGCTTAATCTGGGCAATGAACCTGAAACCATAAAAATGTCAAGCCTTTGAAAACTTTTGAGGTAATAAATATAAGAAATTAGACAAAGGTGTAGTGTTGGTGCATACTGTTTCCTCATGACAAAAATCTCTTTTTAGCTTTATCTTTCCTGTATCATTTAAGGCTTCCCTTCTGTGAGGCTGGTGGCTAAGTGAGGGTTTAAAATCTCCTTATCACAGCTGTCATGCACAAATAGATACACAAGAATGTCTTGTGTTTATCCTGTTGACAAGCTGCAGCTGGACTGCAGATCACAGCTGGTATTACAAGTGAGCAGCGTGTTCATAGCTGTATCTTGCATCTTTAGAAAAAGGATTATGCAAACCCTTAACTTCAATTATACTGCATTTTTTTTATACTTCAGAGCTTTGGTAGAGTCAGCAAGCAAACCAGAAGACTGGGAGTATTTAATGCGAAAAAGAAGTGAGATTGTGTCTGTTTCTTGACCCTCTAGTCTACCTGACCCATCCTTTCCACTCCTGTATATAAACACCAAAGTAAAATATGCTGTCTAATGGGGAAAAAAATCCAGGTAACTAAAATATTTAGATGGGAAACTTTCAGGCAAGATGCAAAACATTTAAGATATTTTTCATGTTCTTTGAATATTTGCTTCTACAGTTTTTATTCCTCCAGGTCTCCTCCTTTCACTGCCCAAAGATTTGCAGTAGCTACTGTTAGTGTTAACTCCATTGTAGAGCCTTCAATGTAAATCTTGCTTATTCTTCTGCAGGTCTAACTCTTCTAACAGAAGTGTTATAGCCACCCTAGGAGAACAGTTACAGCTTTTTGGTAGCTTGTGCTTTGATGAGATTCTGCAAAGTTCCCCTCCAGGGAGCTGTGGGTCACTGTTGTGGGCACGTCTGGAACCTGCTGTGTTCAGGCAAGGAGCAAAGAAATGAGAGTTTAGATCATTTTTATGTGAATTGTTGGTTGCTGGACACTTTCTAAATAGAGAAAGGACCAAGTTAACTTAAGAGCCGTGTTTCCAAGCAGTGTGAAAAACTGAATCCAGGTGGACATTTGCTACCTTCTAGCAGTAAAGCTGTTCTATCTTCACCTTGAAGGGAAGGATGCTTCAGCATAAGGAAAATCTGGGATATAACTTTAAATATAGTAGCAACAAAAAGGTGAAAGCACCAAACAGTGTAAAACTATTTTCTTGCTCACAAACCCCTGTATTTGTGGCTGAAGAGAACTCTTAAAGTTATAAATTAAATTAATCTGTCACTAAGAGTGCTTTCAATGCCCTATGTAAAGTAGAGGTACAGAGCACAATCAGGAGTTGCAGAACTGGGACCTTTTACTGAACAAATGAATATAAAATCCCTGACTTACCCAGCACATCGCATCACCCTGCACGTGTGTGTTCACTGTGGCAAGAAAGCCTCTCACAATAAATGTATACAAATTCAGTCTGGCTTCAAAAATGTTCTCAGTAAACACCCAAACTTTACAGCACTCAGTTCTATCAACTTGCATTGTGCTTATGGTTGTTTCTTTCTGTAATTACTTTGGATGCCACTCTATGAATAAATGGAAGGAGAGTCTTACTGACAGTTGAATCAGAAAGTTTATAGCATAATGCATTACTCTTTGTAAAGAATTAAATGCAAAGAAAAGATAGTGAAGCAAAAGATTTTGTGACTGCTAATGAACGGTGTGCTCAGGCTATGTTTGACTTTCACGTGTACACCCAAGACACCACTTTAAGATTACATTCAAAAGCTCATTTGCATTCAAAGCAAAACCCACGTAGGTGCTAGCAACTAGATTTGGAATTGTAATGTACATCTGTGTGTACTTGGCAGGCTGCAGTCCCAGAAATTTGACTCTTTGCTGCTGCCCTCACTGTGCTGTGCTTTTCATCCATGGCAAAGGAAGCACCTCAGCAGTTCTCTCAGATCTTCAGAACTTAAAACTGTCCTTGTTTTAAGTTCCTAGAAAGTGGGCAGAGAGTCTGTCCAGAAGCTGGAAGAATGGGCTTTATTTCAGGAACTGCAGTAGTCACCCATTCCTGTCCAATCTTCAGGAAATCATTTCACCACAGAAGCTAGTTCAGATTTTTATTGGAAGCAATTACTGCTCCAGACTTTTGGCCTCCTCAGAAATGTTTGTTTCCTATTATTGCAGCCTAAGAGATGGTTTGCCTTGTGCCATTAGTAATTAAAACAGCAGATAAATAGATTGAGCAGCTGCCATGAAACATAAAGATTATTTCTTTGTGGCTCTCTAACAAAAACCCCTAGTTTCTGGATTCTTGATTTGTTTTAATTTATCAGAAAAGATTTGGGTGCTGGAGCAAATAGTGATGTTATCCTTCCAGAAGAGCTGCTGAGAGGAACAGTGTGAAGGCAAGGGACTTTGTGGTCACCAAAGGGTTTTCCTCATCTTGCCTAATAGGTTTCAATCCATCAGACTAGAAGGATCAAAATTTTGTAGGTTTTTGGTTGATTTTATTTTTTAATACCATTGGAAGATTTCCTCATTAAAAGGAAATGTAGCCTTACTTTTCTGTACAACAGCATAGATTTAGGGCAAATTAAGTTATCAGGGTTTTAAAATGAAAATTTTATAACCTTAATATTTCTGTTACTGTTATGTTGTGCATAACAACATCCCATAATATCATTAGAGGGGAGAGTTAAGAATGAATAGAGTCTAAAATTCTCTACTTGGAACTTTCTTTTCTGTTTATTTTAGTTCCTAGCATGTGCTTCCAACCTTAGTTTTTCATACAGTTGTTTCTAAGTTGTGTGCTGCAACTGGCTTTTGAATCAGGTCTATCAGGGGATTTTTTAAAAATGATGTCTCAGTTTTCTTTTGTTTTCTGTTTTGAAGATTGTCTTCCACATCTGCCAAACCTCTCTCTTCATCACCTATGAATTGAGAGCAGTAACAGCCCCGCTTCACCCCACTGCACCTTTGCTTTCATGAAACTGAAGCACGGCTTTTCCCTGCAAAGTTGACAGGTGGTTTAGTGACTTAAAAGGAGCACCCTGTTCATAAGACTTCGGAGGTATTTGATGCTATCCTGAATGTCAGCTCTAGATCACTGTTTAGGTTGTGTTTCTGATGCGGAGTTTTTGTCCCAACACTTGAATTATAATTTAGTTGCTCTCTAAACCTTTGCCCTATGAAAGCCATGGATTCCCTGGTAGCTACAAACCAGGATTTCTCCAGATCCCAAACAACGCCTCCTCAATGTGTGTGCTCATGCCTGCCCTCAAAATATGAGTCTTTGGCAGTCCTCTTGCAAGATCTGAGACTTATTTAGCAGGGGTGGTGAAAGGTTTAGTGCAGATTTGATGTTCTTTCATCAATCCTCATTTGGTAAATGATTCAAGACATTCTTTTTTGATGGTTGAACAGCTCTAGAAGAAACATTTGGATCAAACAAATCTTCCAGTTTTCACTTTGTCATCAGTTTACAATCAATTAGAGACAGGCTTCTACCCTTTTCAATCCCCAGTGTCCTTTTTGGTTTCTGTTTCATTATCAAAGAGCAATTTTTTTTTCTGTAAACTTTTTCAGAGTTGCTATATGAGAAGATGGAAATGAGCATTGATGTGATTAAGGATGCCAATAAGCTTTAACTCAATTTCTTCAGAAGTGCTAGGTGCATGGCTGCTGTATATAATAAACTCCAAAGAAGCATTGCATCTTATTTACACTCAGCCCTGCACAAAGCATTTGTATGTTAAGCTTAAGGGATTTTTCTTTCCTCTAAAGACAAGAATCAGCTCAAGGTTGAGAAAGCACCAGGATTTCCCTTTCACCTGGTCTTTTTTCCATCATGTCCATCAAAGGTTTCTCTCCTGCATATGGGGTATTTCATTTAGATGGCATTATACATTGAATGTGTGTGGCTTTTCTGAGCTTGAGGCCTATGCTTCATATCAAAAATCTTTGCTCAGCATTTTTACAAGGGCTGAGCTTTCCCCTGCACTTTTCTGATACCTGCAGCCAGCTTGGGGAGTCTCCCCAGGTCTGTGGCTCTGACTCCCTTCAGGTTCATTCCTTGTGGAATTTTCGTCAGGGGCCACAGAAAGCAGTAAAGCCAATCCTGGGAGTTTCTGTCGCCATCATCAGCATAGGGCCATATAAAACACAGTGTGTATGTTAGAAGGAGTAAAACCCAGGTGCCTTCAGCAAAAAGGAAAGTTAATTTATCATGCAAAAAATAAGAATACAGACTGGGATTAATTAGTGGACATTGAGTGGATTAGAATCTGACAAAACCAGATCTGCCAACAGATCTGTACCTTGGCTTCAGTGAACAACCATTCATATGGGAAACAGTGGGATTCAAGTTTTCTCTTCGGGTGTGTTTTTCCTTTGCAGATAAGTTTTTCATCTAAAAATATCAGTTAAAAATCTATGGCAAAGACTAAGGAACCCTGAGTTGTGCCCACATTTCTCTTTTCCAAAAATGAAAACACTGGGCTGTAGACGTGTAAATAAAAATTGTGAGGAAGGAAGTTCATCACTGTGATTAAACACCTGTCACTCATTTCAAACAGTGCAAGACCAGCAAGAATTCAGTTAGTCATGAAGACTTATTTCTCATTATTCACCTTAAATTTGATTTGAAAACTTATGTTTTTTGGGGACAAAAACTCTGATTTTTATCAGTATTTAAACTTACTGTGTCGTAATGAGTTCTCCTCTAACCCTAAAACTCAGATAGGACCAACAAACAGCCACAGTGGTTAGGAAAGTTAAGTAGATATTGCTGTAAAAAAAGGTAGGACAACCTGCATATGACAATAAATTTATTCAGTATTTTTTAATTTAAGCACTAATTCTACCTGGAAGGGGGCTCAGTGTGCTCTTGAGTCTGCATGTACAATAGGATACAATAGAATCAAGGTTAAAAAAGACAAAGAAGTTTTTACTCTTCTAATTTATGTGAAGCAGTTTGAGCAGTCTTGTGAGATATTACACTTTAGGCAGAATAAAATGAATTAATATAGCATCCACTTCTATCTAGGGAGGTAGATGGCATCAAAAGCATAAATGAGATCATACACGGGGGTGAATTAACTTATTCACCTTCAGATACATCATCAGTGGTCAGATTCAACACACACACACACACACATGAGCACACACACACTCAAAGGAAAATAATACTGATGTGTGTTGGTTTTGCTGCTGTCCCTGGAAGGCAGACAGTGTTTAATGAATACAATAAATCAAAAGTAAGGCTGCATTTTAAAGCAAATATTTATTTGAGCATTTCAATAAATAGCTGTGGTCCATTCAATTGGGGATGTATGAATATATCAAGAAACTTCTGAGTAACACAAATGAGGCTTAAAACTTTAAAAAAAATTTACTCTTTCCATAGCAGTTGGACATAGGAGTCAGCCCTCCTTACTTTCATTTGCACCAACAGAGAGATGGGCAGTTATTCTCAGACTCTTCTCTATTGAAGATGTTTCTTCATTAACAAATGAGTTTATTTAGGATACTAAATGGATGTTCAGGGAATTTCAGGGGTGGAAATGCAGGGCTACCTCATTTTTCCTGGTAAGCCATGGGATTTATCGTGAGTGTTTATGGCACAGCTCTGCCTTGGGGTGTACTGCTGAGAGAAACCCAGAATTCGAAACTACCCTCCCCCAGGAGGGGTCCCATGCCATGGAACCATTGCTTCCACACATTTTATCATGTGGCACTAGCAAAGTGTCTGCTCTAAACAGATAAAGGAGAAGCTCCTGTTTGCAGCTTCATCTGTTACTTTTTCTAACAATTCAGCTGGTGCAGAGGGGAGCAAGCAAGCCTAAGAATATAAAGTCTTCTTGAGCCAGCACAGGAGCTGCTGTTTTAGGAGGTACAAAATGATTAGTCTGACAATAGCCTGACTTTGGTATGGTGACCATTTGCTAAGGGTTTGGTGTTTCAAGCAATCCTGGACGTGTTCCTTTAAAAACAAGCTAAGACCTTTGTTCATCTTAAACCCCGTAGCTGCAATGAAATGGACTTCAGGGCACAATAATGTCAAAGCTTCATCACTGTTATCTGACAGGCACTGTCATTATGGGAACTAAGTGCCCCACGTTTCAGAGTTATGTTTTATGTGGACAGTGGTTGAGTCCTATCTCTTTTCTTCAGTCTCCAGATAGTGGTTATGATAAATGGATGGCAGCAATCTTAAATTCATCATTATTAGAGTGTGCTAATGCACATAAAACCTTGTAAGGACTGTGAGTCTCTGTATAGGTGCCCTGCTACTCTTTTGTTACTGGCAGGGAAACACCTTCATGACTTGGTTTCTGGGTGCCTCCCTTTCTTGACACAAAATTAAACAGATCAAATATGAATGATGCTGTGCTGTAACTACACATCACTATCATTTTACGGAAGGGCTTGAAATACATCTCAAACAAACTTCAATCAGGCTAGAATCATGCAACACAAAAAGTGGTACTTATAGACATGGTGTATTACCTTTTTCTGCTTTACAAAATAAAAAAAGGCTCTAATTTGTTGTGAGAAGTTCAAGGGAATCTTGGGCATAGATTTTGGACGGAATAACAAAAATTATATCCTCTACTAGGTTGACTTTTTGCCATAAAATGTCAATTGTTTGAAGCCGCTCACAAGCTGTAGCCTGAGAAAAAGTCCTGAGGGTATGAATTAATAAGCAGATGGTACAAGTAGCTCTCTGAAAACTGAAGGATACTTTCCAATGTCCCCATTTAATGCTCCTGGTTCTGTCATCAACTTCATCAAGAGCAGGACTCAGTTCTGGCTGTTATTGTTCCAGCACTGAGAAAGGTCCTTAAAACCTGGATTGTTTTGAAGAGTTCCAGGAGTTAGGAACGTCTTACATTTCAGTCTTTGATAAAAAAATAATCAAAACCAAAACACTGAGATAAATTTCTACTTTATTTGGTAGTTGCAGCCAGTGGATTTTAGATTTTCTTCCATGTTTTTAAGTTTCTTGTATATGCAGCTGATAATTTGAATTCTTTGCAGACCACAGAGGATTGGTGAAAGCAACAAAAATATGAGATAATTAAATTAGAATTTTGTTCCATATTTGTGCATATCACTCCAGGGAAAGACAGCATAAAAGTGTCAGAAAAACATGTGAAACTGTTTTTTTATTTAATTAAAGTGAATACACATAAGGAATTGAGCTGTTACTGCAGATGTGATTAATATCTGACTATATCTACTTACTGTTATTTGTAGTGCCACACTCCTCTCCACACTGTCTGCTGCTATTTGGGAATGATATCTGAGTCAAAATCTATCTGTCTTGCCTCCAAAAGTATAGAAATTACATTTCTGTATCTCAGAGTCCTGACCACTGTGTCTGAAATCACAGTTCCACCCACAAGGGCCTTTTCCCCACCTTCGTCAAGTAGATACTAAGAATTATTTATCTTTGCAGGATTTTCCTTGTAGCAGCTTTTGTAGTCAGCACCTGCTTCCTGGTGACAGGGTTAGGTTTTTTTTACTTAAAAATACTGGGATATGTATCAGCGTATTTTTTCAGCTTCCTGATTTTAGAACTGGCTAGCTTGTAATGCACACAAATTAATTCTTTGTTAAAAAGAAAATTTCAAATTCAATAACAATAACTCCAGTGGAAATGAAGGAGTGGTTTGTTCCCTTGAACTTCTGAGGGAATTCGACCAAATTAATTTTCTGAGGCAACATCATAAACCCAGAGAAAGAAAAAGCACACTTAGATAAATGAAAGTCTGTCACAGGCCACAGTGCTAGTGTTGAATTGGACAATTAATTACGTAGTTTGTGCACATCATAAATAGTGAGCAGCTTAAAGGATGATGGCTCAATAAAACAGCAAGAAAGAACTCAGAGCGAATCTTTTATCAACACTTCTTCCCTGTGACCCTTGCTTCACCCAATGTCATCATAATGATGTGAAGAAAGGATCAGAGTGCCAAGATACCCAAACTTACAGCCTGTCCTGACAGCCACGGTTTTCTACCACCAGGGAAATGAAATAACTGGATGTGGTCAAATAGAGAAAAGCAGGGGTAGCCCTTTAAGCTTATTAAGTCTCATTATGCACAACTTCATGCACAAGCAATCTGTCCCATAATATCAGTGTGTCTGGAGAAACACTTTGGTCTCCTGATATCAAAGAAAGACTATTCATGCTGCTCTTGTACACAGAATTTAGGAATGGAAGGCTGAGAACTTGCTTTGTAAACAGAACCTCACTTCTTTATGATTGCCAGGAAGGGTCTGAAACAGCTAAAAGTGCACTCTCCACTTTCTTCTCTTATCTCTGTGTGGATGATGTTTTTCTTTTCCCTTTACTCATTCTGAGACTTCATTTAGGTGTTATACTCCAAGAGGATTTCGGTTCTGTCCTTTGAATGCATAAATCTCACTGAGCTGGCCTCAAACAAGACAGCTCAAGTACTGATTGTGCTGCAATTGGAGGTGTTCAGTGCTCAGAGCAAGCTGCTCAATCTGCCTCTGGGAAGCTGTGTGAAAGTGTCCCAGCTGCACTGAGCTTTGCACTGCACTGGCTAATTTAAAATTAACTTGGCTACATGAGCTTCAGCTGCACTTTTGGTTGAGGAGCAGACACTCCTGAGGGCTGCAGTGTGGTACTGAGTGGCTGAGCCAGTGCATTTTCAGGTTCTCCCTTTGGCAGTTGCAAACTCCTTAAACTAAAGTTTTGTTAATTTTAACAGAAGAAACAAAGTATGTGGTTGAAAAGTCCTAAGATTAGTGTAAACAAAGGTTGCTGTTCCTGGATGGGTAAATCAAGCAAACCTCAGTTCCATAATATCTTTTATAATTGTCTATTACATAATCTGGCTCTGCCTACAAAATCACTCTTAAAACATGATCATATTTTAATAACCCTTTTTCTGTTACATTCCTGGCCATTTTTCTTTTTTCTGGACAAAATTTGGCCAGGTGTTTCTTCAGAAAAGAAAACAGAGCTAAAATTTGAACATTATTCTTTAATGAAAACAAGGCTTGTAAAGTTTCATCTATCTTTTGCTTTGTGCTTGGTTTTATCTCATAGTACTGAGAACTGAAAAATGCACATCCCAATAATCACATCCTTCCCTACTTGCATAAATGATTACAATGAAGTTTCCACCCTCCAGCATCAGTTCAGCTGAAAAGGAGAGCAGAGAATTTGTTAAGGATAAGGTAAATATTTGAGGAAATGGATGTGCCATTGTATTTGGACTAAAGGAAAAAAGGCAATAACACTGCAAAATTGCCGTTGCCCTCTGGAGCATTGCAGTATCCTAAAAGCTATCAAAGGGCAGAAGGGGAGTTAAAATCCAGCTTATAAAACTTGTGTGTAGCAGCAAATGTTTTTTGACCCCTTAAGAGATCCTATGCTTAAAAATATTTGGTTTTACTGTATTTTTGCTATTTTCTTGTTATGTTGTCTGAAAACTCTGGAGTCATACTACCTTCTTCACCATTTGTGACAACATAATGGGGTGAAACTGCAATCGGTGTTTGGTAGAGCACCTGAGATGATCTCATGATCTGATGGCAGCTGGAGGCAGAATCATTTGAGATCATTCTACAACCTCAGGGAAAGTCACCTAACCACAGCCAGAACTCTTTTTCTCATTTCTTGTGTCCATCTCTCTCTCCCCTTAGACTGCCTATTCTATAAAAAAAATGCCAACATGCTCCTTTTTGTTTTTCTCTTACCAAATAGTTAGAAGGTCATTTGGGACTCTTCACTTAAAATAGCTGGGCAGAGGCCACCTCAGCAGCTGATTAACAATGGATCAGATAAAAATTTACATTATTAGGACTGTGTACATGTTCCTCAGTGGAAAGAAGGGGCAGGTTTTTTTTCCAAGCTGGACCACCTCTGGCTCAGTGTGGTTGTTGCAGCAGCTGGTGGAGAGAGGAGCAGGAACACACTGTGGCTGTCCTTGAGATGTTCATCAGGGACCTGAGTCGTATCCACCGTCGTGTCTTTCATGACACCACATGCCCAGGTTCCCTTCCTGAATCCTCATCACTCATGCTCCAGGATGGAGCCAAGAAGCAGCCAGAGCCAGGGCTGTGAGAGGAAAGTTCTCATTCCCCTGGTCTGAATGCAGCTGATATCCATGAAAGCCACAATCTGGCAGAGAGGCTGTCACAGATGGCTTCCCTTCTGGCAAAGCCTGCACTGCTGCGTTAGCCAGGCTTTGGTGGCATGGCAGATGTCAGTGCTGCTCTGTGCAATGCTCCTGTGGGGTTTCTCCAAGTGTGGGGACAGTTAAGGGAGCTGTCACAGGTAGCTCAAGGCAGGGTTGAGCAAAAATAAGAAAACCAGAATAAGTGAGATTCTGTTTTGATGGAGTCCTAGTGAGTACCTGGGCAAGTGGGAAAATGAGATGGCAGGGAGCAATGACAGCTGCATCAGACTATCGCCATGTGAAAGATTAAACCCAGTGAATTTTTGGAGATTAGGGGGTATTATGGGGAGTTAGGGATGATGATAACTTCTTAGAACTCCTTCCTACTGCCCAGAGCCCAGCTCTCACCTCAGGGATGGGCTTTAGTCCATTTCTCCCTCACAAGAATCACCCCTTCTTTCAGTCCTCTTTTCGTGTCTTTTCAGAGAGTGTTATTCACCTGTTCTGTCGTGCCAGCACAAAAGGGTGGATAACAGACAGAAGATTTTTAGGAAAGGGAGGTTCAGCAGCCAAA
>NW_008237447.1:151188-162701 GCF_000691975.1 Corvus brachyrhynchos | reverse complement strand
GTGCCACTGACCACTGAGACATGGCAAGAGCTGCCCATTCACTAGCAGGCTGTGGAGGAAGGTGCTACCCAATGCAGCTGTGAAGTCTCTCCTTGTAATTTGATTCTGCTGCGGGTGGTGCACAGCACACCCCGGGAATGAATGAGGCTGGATTTTTCTGAGAGACAGGGATAGGGTAAATATTTGAGTACCTTGAGGGTTATTACAAAACCTGCAAGATTCATGTAGAAGCTTTTGGAAGTTAAACCTGGTGTAGTTTGGGTGTGCTAACTACACCTCTGAGGAAATGGAGAAGGTTCTAAGGCTATTGCCTGAGCAGTGCCCTGTGGTTAATTACCCATTTTGCTTAATTGATGACACCACACAATTCTGCAGTGTCTCAGAGAAGGTTTAGCTACAGAAGAGGTGTCATATTGGCATTTTCTGGCTACATCTTTCAAAGGATTTTTTTTTCTGAAGCCTAACAATTTGTTATATATTCAGTGAAAAAAGAAACATTAAGTTCTCTGAGTAGGAATCTTGAACCATTTTTTTCCCAGTGTGAGTGATACGAGACAGCTAACACATGTGCCAGATGTAATATTTGCATCATATTTTTTCCTTTTAAAATCTGAAGCTGTTTTTTAACAAGAGAGGTTTGTTTTTCTCCATTTTACACATTTTGAAAAGCGATTTTTTTTTCACAGAGGATCCATTTGCTTTAAAAAGTCACCTTTTTTTTAATCTTCTCATCAATGTCATCACCACCATCATCAATAATTCTACGTCCCTGTACAAAAAGCCAAACATAACCAAGCCAATACCATTTTCAGTCCATATAAATCAATGCCATTTCACCCAGTTTTGAAAAATACTATTTTCACTTTTCTTACTTAAAATCTCAGAGCTACTTTACCTGAAGGGAAGGAAAAGGAAGGGAAAGGAAGGGAAGGAAAATCTTTCCCTGTTTTCCATGTTATCTAATTACGAGCATGAAAAATTCAGGAG
Organism: Corvus brachyrhynchos; assembly: GCF_000691975.1. NCBI lineage: Eukaryota > Metazoa > Chordata > Aves > Passeriformes > Corvidae > Corvus > Corvus brachyrhynchos. The sequence continues at coordinate 161,714 of NW_008237447.1, read as the reverse complement.
GGAGGGAAAACTAAAATACTTAATACCTTTCTCATTTTCAGAAATCAAAATGAAACAAAATTTCTTCTGTTTCAGAATTCTATAATAGTGGCAAAATCAATGTCATTCAGGAAAATAATCACCTTTTGCTGAAATTAATTTCTAACTGGAAAGGTAAAAATATACAATGTGGTGGCCAAGATCTCTCCTTTCTGCCCATTCCATCTTTGATAAATCATGTGTTTCCAACACAAAAGCAGCAGTTTTATTTCTTTTTGCTATTCTTCTATTGGTACTGTAGGGCAACAATGGAAAAGCTAAATACATAACTGTAAGGAAATATAAGGAAAACTAAATACATAAATATAGGAAATAATTTGGAGAAATTGAGAATCAGGATGTATCTAGACAGTGCAATAAAATGCTCAGATCTGATACCAAGTACCATTATGAAGGGCATATTTATGTTCATAGGTCCCAAATGAGTGTGTTAATGACCTTACACTGTGTAAGAGTCTAGCCCAAATTGCACCATCTCTTTTCCAGGGAAACTTTTTCTCCATAGGTACTCCTGAAACAGAAAAGAATTATATTCTGCCAAAACTATTCTCCTTTTTAACAAATCTACTAATATCTCCTTTGTCTTGCCTCTTATCTTATGGGAGGTCATAAAATATTTTGTCAGTGATTCATGAGAAATACATATTCTAATTCACCTCATTTCCGATTGTTAATTTTCTCGTCTGTGTGGAAGTGGGAACGCATTATTCCATGTACTGAGACCAGCAGCAGCTTCCTGCCATTTAATATGTCCATTACAGTGTGTCGTAGTGAAGGCAGTAATGGGTGAATATTGACAGTGAAGGAGTTTGGAGTGGTTAATTAACGAAGATGAGGTGATAATTCACAATTCATCCGTGCCACCCAGAGAAAGTCGAGAGGCTGGAGCAAACCTCCTCTTCAAACCAGTTCTATGTGACACAGCAGCCTGGATCCACGTTTTGTAACCTTCCCATGAGTTTACCTTGCTGTATTTCCACTCTTCAGACCAACATCTTTATCCACACAAATACCCAGTTCAGGATGACAGGGCCAATTGCTGGAAAAATTAGCTTTAGTGTTAAGCAGGAGGAGCAGGTTCCAGCCTTTTCTGGAAAAGGCTATCCCATATCCATTCCCTGTAATTCCCTTCCTCCTCATCTACCTTCTCTCTGCAGTAGGAGCAGCTTGAGCTTCCAGGTGATGTTTTTGGGCTGAATTGTGGCTGGAAACCTGTTCTGAATTCTTCCTGAACAAGCTGTTGCTGGATGTCGGTTTAGACAACAGGCTATGTTTGTGCTGAATGCTCCCAGCTGACAACACAGAGGATCACAGGAATAATACCCCAAAAGTACTGTTTTATAAAACCCGGAATAAAGTTTTGCTAGATTTCGATTAAGGAGTTTAGTAGAGAGGAGACTTCTGACATTTAAACCCATTGTGCTTCCACCCCACTTTAGTGTGCTGTCTCACTAATCCTCTGGGCTGTATGGTGACAGTTCCTGCTTTGTGTGTAAGCCTGGCATTAAATCAAAATAGGGAAAAAATGACAGGCTTATCTAGGTTTCTGATAACTTACTGCCAGGTATCTCATACCTATATATGCTATTCAAGTCTGTCCAACCCTTGGAAGCCCACCTGTGAATAAACTTGGTTTCCTCCTCCCTTTGAATCTAGCACTAGATTTTTTCAGCTTTTCTCTTAAGTAGTTTGCTCTTGTAAAATAATGCAAACTTTCCCCTGATATATGCCTCACCATGTAAATCAGGGCTTCATTTTCCCATCAAGTCTCTTGATCCTCCTCAGTTCTGTTGAGCTAAAACACTTTTGGCTTTGGTTGTTCCCTCTACTCCTGCAATTAGGCACTTCAATAAACTCTGTTTCCTCCTGGAACTCATGCTAACTTGTTGAAAAGGCATGAGGCAGGAGCAATCCATAGATTTTAAACTTGCTGACCACTGAGTTGATCCATCTTCAGAGATGACCTTTTCAGCTCTGTGATGTAGAAGGGCTTTGTTCACCCTTTCAGTGTCCCTGGCGACCCCAAGGCCAGGGTAAGCAGCACCAAAATCGATGTGCACAGGCTCAGGATCCCTCATCGACCAATTGTGCTCAGGTACAGTGTGGAAAAACGAATGCAAACAAATATTAACTTAGGGGATGAGATGTGAGAGGGATGAAGGAAGGTCAGAGTGGGGTTTGACCTATTTAATCTATGTATTGTTATAGACTTTTGCAGAGGCTTCTGTAGCTTTACTCCTACCCTTGTGATTCCCTCAGCAGGAGCATTAGGAAGGCTTACTCTCAGTTAATCAAATCTTGAGCTGATATGTAGGGGTTTGCCTCACACACTCATAAGTGATTGGCTCTAGATAAAGTCTAGAGGGAGGATAATTCACTTTAAAGTGCCCATTTCACAAGTTATCTCAGCTTTGTTTCCCAGAAGTCTTTCTTGCTTATCCATATTGCCTTCTAAGTTTATCCACATCTTGTGGGAGGTGATTAACTGCTCAATCCTCACAACAGTTATTTCTGCCACCTTTTGCTGCCTTTTGACCTGTTTTCACTTTCTGTCTGCTTCTGGAAGTTCAGACACCCAGCTGAAAACACTCCTTTGAAAGGCACGTGACCCTGGTTTTCCTATGAAGCTGAGGTCCCTTTTCCATACCAAAATATGCTTCCTTTACACTCTCTTAACCCCTTCTGGAAACTGCAGTCCATTCAGCTTCCCTGTAAACTTCACTCAAATTGAGCTGTGCCTTAATATAAGCAATCATATAAAAATAAATAATTTATAAAAACTCCCTTTTTCATCTGATGCCTACCCAGTCTTCCCTCCCCAGGTTAGACAGTGCAGTGGCTTTTGTTCATGTTGCTCAAAGCTAGTCCTTCCCAGTGGAATGCAGCTGTGTTCTTCCTGCAACCCAAGCTGTTGTGGGACTTCTGCATGGTCCTTGTATCCTAAAATACTTTGGTTTGTGACTTTTCAATATAAAATTTTTGAAATAAGGTGAAGGCTATATCAGAATCTTAGAGAGGGATTCGTTTTCTCAGTAGCCTGGTGGGGAGAGGCATTGCATGTCTGACAACAGGACCTGAGGCCATGTGGGGAGTTGTTGCTGGCATTAGAAGGCTTCTAGAATTTTGTTTTATTTAGTCTTCCCATTAAAAACAGAGCTGCTCATTCAGCCTCCTAACTATTCTCAGAATTTTTTCCAAATTTCATTTCAGAGGAATCTCTCTGTTCAACACCAAAAGAGAAGCTAGCAATGAACTTACAGACCTTGTGGAACGTTGGGAATTGTAATGTAGTCATCATAAAGAATGAGTACATAAAATGACATTAAGGAAATCTACACAAGACTGTTTTTCTTAATTTTATCGAGAGAAGTGAACAAAAAGAGGCAAATCCCCAACTGCTGTATATGGATTTGGGTCCTGCCATTTTATGATGCAGTGAAAGGATACAGGAAAATAAGGTTTAATTCTTTCACTGACTAATTAATGAAGCCATGTGGATTTCTTATTTAGTTTATTTTCCTTCTAAGGTACTACCAAGACAGATAAGATTCCTATTTTAACACAGTGATATATTAAAGGCTTTAGAAAAATTAATTAGTTCTGAGTCACAAAGAGCTGACATTTGCTTTTGTGCAATGTTCTCTCACAATCCATGGTGATGAAGAATACAGTCTTCAGTGAGACTTGCTAATTACAGAGGGTAAGTCTCCTCATCCCCATTAATGAATAACAGCTTCCTGGAGTTTATGCAACCTCAGTAGTGAAGCACTTAAACCTTGGCTACCTTGGACTAAAATGTACCGGAAGTTTTGCATCTCAATTAAAAGGGCCCGTGTGGTTTTTTGCTGTTAGAACTCAACTGGAGTTAGGAAAACACGTCCAAATGTGGGTCCTGAGCAATGCTTAGTTTATTTACCACAGAGCTTCACAATTATATAGAATTCTTTTACTAAAGACCTTTGCAAACTGGACACCTTCTCTGTAGGTGTGACTCGGGAAAAATCAGTGATTTCTTCTGCCAGAGCTTCCTATGAGCTAACCTAATGAGGGATAAAGAAGCCACAAAGGCAGAAGAGAAGAATTGGCTGGGTTGCATTTGAAATCCCCAAGCACTGGGACCTCTGCACTCCATCCCACTGCACAGGTTACTCAGTTTTAGTCTCTGGATGTTCCTCTTTCGTCCAAAAATAACTTCAAACTCAATGTTCTAGTGCCTTGGAGGATTTTTGTCATCTCCAGTGCAACAACTATGGGGAAAAACCAAAAAAACTAAAACCCTCAAAGCCCCAATCCCAAAACAGTGGTACTAAAGTAATATTTTATGGGTCTTAGAGATCAGGCACTAGCACCAAGTGCTCTGCCACCATATGCAGAGGGGTGGTCCAACAGGAGGATATGTTTTAGACAGAAAGGGTGATCAGAAAGTGGCAAACAAAGCAAAGAAACCAGTACTGAGACCTTTTCAAGAGCACAGAGCACCTCAGCATTGGACCTTAAGAGAAGGAAATTTCCCAAATCTCACCATGCTCACTTGTTATCATTCCTGGTGTAATTCAGACTGAATTCTGTATCACAACTGTCATGTGAACAGTTACTCTGTTATTTAGCACACAGGCTTTTACAATATCTGACTGCATTTTCTATAAATATTCCAGCCCACATATATTTGGCCATTCTTATGAGAGGTATTAAAGGTGTGCCTTTCATGCTGCAGTTTGAAATCATGGATCTCCATGATTTCTCCAGGGAAAATTAGCATTATACACATGCAGCAAAACTCAAAGAAAAGAAAGAGAAAAAGAACCTGCTTTTGCACACTGAGGAATTTCATGATGTTTTCTTTTGAAGGAATGGCCTTCTGAACAAGGAGTTGTTGTAAGCACAAAATTGCAGCAATATCAAATAAACCTGGTTTTATTTAATATATATATTTTTAAATAGCGTTTCTGAGTTATTATGAAAAAAAAATGGAAGACTAAAGATTAAGATCGATATCAAGAAGCAAAATGTCACTATTTAACACTCTTTTCCAAGGTGTAACTTTCACCTCATTCCTTGGCCTTGAACCTGCTTTTAATAATGAAAATCAGGAACATCACATAGGTCAGTGTGAAATTCTGTCAGGGTAATGGCAAAGCAAGCCCTCAGCTCCCTAGTGAAGAGTCACCAATCCCCCACTTATATCTTCTAATTTGAGGATTAAACAGAACATGCTTATGTTTAAAATCAGTTTGGAGAGAGCTGTGGATATGTCTGTTAATTATTTATTACTTCTCTAAACTTGCATGGTTAAAACTAACTTTAATGAGTGAGAAGTTAGCTTAGACTTCCAGAGCCTAAATTTTATCTGTGATATTCCTTTGGTGTTCTCAGATTTATGCATGTATTTATAATCACTTTTGGGGAAGAGTCTGAATGATCTGAGTGTGTTCATTTGAAACACAATTATCAGCCAAGACAAACCCTCAAAACCCTAGGAAATATCTCTGTTATGTCCATATGTTTTAATGGCAGTTAGGATTTCTAGAGGAAAAGCCACTGAGGCATGGGAAGGAGGGGTTTTTTAAAATGTAATTGGAGTTTTGCACATAAAGAAGAGCTCGCTGAACTTTCCTCTTGGCACAAAAGGAGCCCAAATGTTAGCCCAGCTTTTAAATAAGGTTCCTTAGCACAGTTGATTTTGACCCATGACTAGTTGCAGTATAAACAAACACTGAAAATAATCTTATGAAGTGAGGAAACTGGAGTGTTGCCTATCTACTCAATCAGGGTTTTATATTTATTATTTCTGACAACAATAATAAAATGGCATTCATTTTCCAATTAATATTAGCATGAATATTGACTTATGCTATTATGTATATCAAGACACAAAGAAGAAAAGCTTTCCTGCTGCTTTACATAATTGAATAATGCTAGTTTAACATTTGCAGAACCTTTAGGGAAGTATAATGAATTCTGCAAATACTCAGATTTACATCCTGGAAACAGAAACAACTGGAAAATTTTAAAATTAATCTCTTGTTTTTCATGCAAAGCAATGTTGACTTTCTTAAAAAAAAAAATCTGGAACTCTGCATTCCTTTCTGTAAGAAAAAGAGGAGTCTAGATTATTTTCCAACTAGACTATTTCACAAATGATTAGTTTTCTTTGAAGTCTGTAACTCTTGTTTGCTAGCTGTGAATTTTGTTGTAGGCAAAAATTAAGGGGAAATAAAGTCTACAAATATGTAACTAGCACCTAGCAAAACAAACTGGACAATCATCTCACCATAAAACATCTGGAAATGCATGAATAAATGCAGGTTAACTTGCATCTTTTCTGCTGCCAAGTGTTGATGTCAGTATGCCACACTGCTTTCAAAAACAGAGCTGGAAAGACATACTGTGAGACAAAAATGCAGCTGCAGCTCCATTTTCGAGTTGGAAAGTTAATACCTTTTTTTGAAATCTAGGTTTTGATTCCTCTGTTCGCCCTTACCTCTCCCTCACACCTGGCAGTAATTCTAGTATGGGTAGCTGCAACGGAGCTCATGTTAGTGAAAAAACGTCTATTTTTCATTTGAATGACGATAACTATAGTTCAAAGTGTTTGACAGAGATAGGAGCTGGTGCTACATCACTCCAATCACCAATTTGGCTTTCTGAAATACAGCTCCTCATTCATGAGGTTCTCACCTTTATTTTTTTAAATCGCCTCCCACAAACTCAAGCAGTCAGGATCGTCCCAGGGCTGGCTTTGCCCTTCCTCCCTGCTCAGGTTCAGACAAATCTCTGCTTCCAGGTTCTACTCAAAGCTGCCACTGCTGATCTCGTCCTGCAGCCCAGGCTTTGCGGAGCTTTTGACACCTCTGAGCCCGACCGAGGCGCTGCGAGGAGCCCATCAGAGGATGCGATTATTGCCTTTGATTCCCCTGCCTAGGAGTTTGCTCAGGGCAGTGACTTTCCCCAGGCTATGTCTTCCCCCATCTTTTCCTCCTCCTGCGTGCTCCTTCACTCGCAGGCTCAGAACGCAGCCTTGCCACAGCAGAATGCTGAGTGAAAATGCACTGGTGCCGAATAATAATTGGTGCAAATGAAGCCTTCCCACGCTGCCTTTTCCCTTCTCCTAGAGGGCTTTTCTTCTTAGGCCTCCTGGCTTATTGCATTAATAATTCACAACCATTGTGCTTCATAGAGGCTCACTCGAAGCAAACTCACAGAATGCTATTTTTCCACCCGTGCTCATCAGAGTGGATTTTCTTAAGAGCACACAGCTTTGCAAAGCACAAATTCTTCATTTCTGTGGTGAAAAACTTGTAGTGCTGCGATCTGGATTAAACTGATTATTGACACGTTCCTTCTCTGCAGAGTTTAAGATGTGCACAGGGCAAGGAAGGAGGGGTTTGTTGGAACAAACTCTAGAGAATTAATACAGGTGACAGATCTGCATCAGTGGAAAGCCACATCCCTGTGAGACAGATGCTGGTTTTTCTTTTAAACAACAGATCTGCATCAGTGGAAAGCCACATCCCTGTTTTTCTTTTAAACGTTTCTTTATAATTTGTAAGGACTTAGCAATTCACCTTCATTAAAATATTAACAGTAATTAATTGTATTGGAAGACTGGGAAAAACTTGACAGGTGGTTCAGTTATTTTAAGTCTGTAACAAAAAAAAAAGGAAATGTTTACATTTTCAAATTGCAAGTTAACAAACTCTTTAGTTCCTATTGCTAAGTAATAGCTTTCTAGTAATAAATATTTCAGAAAACTGGGAAAGCTTGGTACAGAAGGATGGTTTAGCATAATTGGACAACTTTGTAAAGAGAGATGTTTCCAGAAGAAACTGTAAAGAAGAGTTGTGAAAATGAGACAGAACCCAGAAGGATCAAGCAAGTTTGCCTAGGTTAGCGCAGTAAATAAATTGGGTTATAGAGTTAGATGTGCTTGATATTTTGGTCATTTACACATCACATTATTGATGTTAAGAAAAACCTTGAGAAGCATCATTAAGAGGTCAAACTCTGTAATGGAGATGATGAGTCCTGGGAATATTTTCTGCCCAGATTCCAGTTTCTGTTGCAGACTGGCAAAATCACAACAGAGGGTGGTTGAACTGGGACTCCACAATGTCCTGCACAGAGTCCCAGCAATGGGCAGGCACAGGAAGGAGCCCAGAGGAAAGAAGGGTTGAAGCAAATGAGCAGCTCCCAAAGACCAGGAATGGCTGAAAATGAGGAGAGGAGAGGGAAAATAGATAAATCTTTGAGCCTTTGACAGAATGTAACCCTTCTGTCGAGATAATATTTATATCAGGCAGACTCAATGCTGGGACCTAGTCCTCAAGAAGTCCTTGAGAATCTGAAAGCTGTCATTTAGCTGGACATGTCCTTTTGTGATAGTAGCCGTGGGGTAGCCAGTGTCTGTTTGCTAACCAAGACCTTTTGAGCTGAAAAAAAGGGATTTAGCCAATTAATATACCTTTTCAAACCCCAGCCATCACAGAGTAGTCAACTCAGAAAGCAAAATAAGGAATTGAGCTAAAGCACTGATGCTAATGGTCTCACCAGCATTTAAAACAGCTATAACATGACTCCGCTTAAGCTTTGCATCCCCTGGGTTCTCTTTGTTGTCAGAAAGAGGCAGCAGAGGCTGAATCTTATCCGCTTACAGCAGGAGTGCAGTTGTTTTCCTCATTAGGAATTACAGAACTAAACAGCAAACTCCACTCCATCATGTTTGTTTCATAATGCTTCCTCTCAGTTATAACTTTCCTAGCAAAGTTTTATAATTCTTTGGCCTCACCCAAATCCCTCTTCAAAGCTGTAATAAAAGGAAAAACAATAATAAAAGAGTTAAGTTTAGAATCCCAGCCAACCCTGGCATGCTGCTGGAGAGAAGAGAGATTAGAAAATAATTTTCAGCCACATTGTGACAACAAGAAATAGTTTTTCACAAAAATTAAAATATTGTACCTACTAATACAGTTGCAGGAGATTTATCTACAATCCACAGTAGGATAAATACTGGGGATTACTTCTAGATGTTACTGTTATATTAAATTGAAGGCTGCAAGTGAAATTGAAGCAATTCACGCCCACGTGAAGTGTGACAAGACTGAAGATAAGTCTAGGTTACCTATTAGGTCAGGATCAGAAGCAATGTATTTTTCAATGGTGTGCAATCTGTAATTTTCATAATTACAGGTAAATCTTCAGATTCTAGGTGTGTTGTAAGGATTTGAGGGTTAGGGGGGAAAAACACATTTTGCTGATTTAGTTATATAAAACAATGCTGTTTCAAAAGTAAAATTAGGCCTAAAATTTTTATGCAGAAGCAAATCACAAATATTTAGAAAGGAAATCAACACTATTAGAAGGTTTCATCTAAAGGTCTTTTGGTAACCCAGTTCTTTCCATTTTTTGCAACTTTTCAGGCTAAAAACCTGAGGTTTGCACAAAGTGAAGGTGGAATGACACTCCAGTGCAGGGACATACAGAGAGAGAGAATTGTGAGCTGCTTTGTTTGGGGTAATAACTACTTTTTTTGGGTAAATAACTACAGAAGACAGGGACTCTGGCTCTGTGGAAATGGGGTATGGATGAAATATCATCTGCCATCCTTGCAGTAATTCAGGTACCTACAAAAGCAAAACAGAGCATGAGGCTTGACATAGGACTGTTCCCTCCACCATCTCAGAGTCTTCCAGAAGGAACAAGGAGGATGGGACAGGTGGAAGTGTCAGGCAGGCTGTTATCTCTCCCCATGCCCATTTGTATGCCTAGTTAGCTGCTGCCACTGAGAACAGGACCAGCGTAAGCTCTCTTCTTGCATAGTTCAAGCTCTTTCCTGCCTTTTTTCCCTTGCAGCAAGGAATATTTTGGCAAGCAGCCCTGATCTGCCACCATAGAAAGAGGGAAAAGCTACTCAAGGAGTTTATGGCATGGAATGAATATAAAGGGTTATTTAAAAGAAAGTTATTTTCTATTATTGCATTTAGACCTGTGATCACAAGTACTTCGAAGTAGGGACAGGAAGGTAGAAATATGTACCTGTGCAAAATGTGCACATCGTGGTCACTGAACAGGAAATCTCAAACCAGAAACATGAACAAAAACTTTGTATGGTTGGTTGTCAGCCTTAAACTTAGCAATGTTTCAGGGCTGAAGAATTTCTTGCTATCAAATACTCATCCCTTCTAATTACAGGGATTAAAGATGAACTAATGGTTGAAAATAAATGGCAGTCTTGAAAAAATGTGATATAATGGCTGTGGGATAGTTTTATTATAAGGTTTTTGTAATGTTTTGGGAATGTGGATGTACACATGCAACCTCTTAAATGTTGGTACTTCTCCGGCTTACGGCATTCCCTTTGAAGTTCTTTGAACCATTGGATGAATGTCAGTGTGTATTAAATAACTACTGAAAGGAAAATGTGGTAGCAGAGTAAGGCAGATTTGGTTTAGAAGCTCATAATGAATTTAACAGAAAATAGTAACAGTCCT
>NW_008237447.1:132897-151178 GCF_000691975.1 Corvus brachyrhynchos | reverse complement strand
AAAATTGCAAAATCCCATTTGTTTTCAGCTTAGCCCAAGGGAAGTTATCAACATTACCATCCCATATGTACTGCATTAAACACTTCAAGTCACTTCAGTAATGCTTGCAAGTTTAAAATTAGATTCGAGGCTGGAATGATTTAAAGGTCTTTAAAATGAATGAACCGTGAGATTGCTTTAATTGTTTTAAGTATAATCATCTGTATTTAAAAATATTATTCCTAAAACATTCAATTTTGGCATCCAAGAAGAGACTAATTCGGCAGGCTCTTTTTATATTAGGCTTAATGAAATCACTTAAAATCAAATGTTCAGAGTAACCAATGATTTGTAGCTGCCTAATTTAAGGCATTTTGGAATGCCATTATCATAAAGCTTCCTCAATATCAAAAATTACATCATTTGGACCCCACAAAATTGTAGTTTTGTTGAGATACAGTACCACAGCTGTGGTGTAAATCAGTAGCTGAATTACTTGGAAAAATATTATTAAAGTGGATCATTTAACGCTCACCTGACCTTTGTAAAGCCTTTTAAGGACTTCAATGTAGCACTCAAGCAACAATTGTGTCATGGACTTCAAGTTAATTAGATGACCAGGCTGTAAAGCTTAATTAGCCCAGTGCCATAAGGTGTAGGAAGCTCTGTACTGCCACTAACCCCAGCCTTCTTGAGGAGAACAGAGGGAATGATGTGCTAAAAATTCAGTTTGATGGTATTGCACAGAAACTCCTGAAGCAACACCCACAAAGTTTTGAAACAGTGAATTAAGACAGAAGGAATTACAACAATCTGTCTTAATTAAGACAGAAGGAAATGAGAGCAATTGTCCACCATCAGCAGCTGTTTTGCTCCATGCAGGATAAAGCCTTTTAGCGTAACAATTTAAATGCTGACAGTGGATTTCTTACTCTGGTGAGGAGGATGGATGGGAGGAATAAAACAAACTCCTTTCCCCAAAATTTCACCTTAAATGTCACTTTTATTCTGCACTGAGAGGTGGGGAATGAGAGGTACAGAGGAGGTGCAGAAGGTTTCCACATCTCAGTCAGAAAGGGCTGACAACAAATGGCATGATAAAAAAGCTGTTTTAATATGACAGGATAAAAGGAATACGGGTAATGAGTAAATTTTACATGACTTCAGGTGCTGGGAATCCCACATTGATGCAGCATGAGACAGACCCAAATAAATACAATAACAAAATACGCACAGGGAGGGAGAAAGGCCCATCACACCTCCATTCGTGCATGTGCAGGGGTGGATGTGTGGCCAAAAGCAGGTGAGCTGAGCATCTGAAATGCACTTTCACTGCAGGAGGGCACAGAGCAAAGCTTTGAAACAGCCTGTTATAGGTTTCAGCCCTCATATTTCTCCCAGGACACCCCCCAAGCCCGTGACGAATTACTTGTTGACAAATTACGTGTCAACAAACTGCAGAACTCAAAGATGTACGGCTGGAACGAGTCAGATTCTCTTGAATATAAACAGGTCTCATTAAGGCTGTCTGTAAATTTTAGGTCTGGCCAAAAAAAGAGTGAGTATTGTGGTAGCCTCAAGATAAGCATAAAAATGTGAATGGAAAGGCCACTTTTTTTTTTTTCTCTGACAATGGCAAGAAATGGAACACTAGGTAATTTTAGAGCAGAAAATTTTAGTGTTGAAAAGTCCTTTTAAAATAGGCAGTAGAGCTTCCACAGTTCCAGAGGACCAGAGGAGAGCTATATTACTTCATTTTTCTTATCAGTACAAAACAATCAAAACAAACAAACAACAAAACCAACCAGAAAACCCTGTCAGACTAATCTGGATTTTCCCCAGCCACAACAAAGCTCTGCAATGAAGATTAAAGCCATTCCTAGCCAGAAAATCAGCAGAGTTTTATGGAGAGGCTAGAAGACAATTTTGCCAATATTTTTGAGAAAACTAGGTCTATTCCATGCCACAATAAGATTGATTCAACTACAAAAACACCCCCCAAAAAAAACACCCCAAAAAAATCCAAATATTCCTCTTTCTAAACTGAATTTTGATGGTGCCATTGTTTTAGAGTATTCACAGCAGTATTTCAAATATGCTATATTCAAATAAAGCAATATTTTTCATATAACATATTTAGGTAATGCTTAACTATTTAAAGCATAAGCTTTTCAAAAGCTGGGAGATGGGAAGAACTTTTTTCAGAGTTTTTTAGGAGGGAGTTTTTGCAAATTTATAAGACATGAATATGTCTTTAGGTCAGTGAGATTTCAGACGGCAGGAGGTGCATATTGACCAAGAGTCAATGCATTTCTTGTTTTGTGTGTGGAGTGTGTTTGTGTCTGGGGGTGTCTGATCAAATGCACAAATCAGGTTTACTGGACTGAGCTATTCACTGGAGCATTGCCTGTAAAAATGTTAAAAGTGTTAAGAAACTGCCTCTTCTTACTCTTCATGCGGTTTGAAACTAGTCATAAGTAGGAGTTCAGTGGAATACTGGGCAAATACTACCACAGCCTGGAAAAACACAGCTCTTTTAAAGTGCTTGCTCTTTCTTTTCTTTTTTTTCTCTCTTTTTTTTTTTTTCTTTTTCCCCTTAGAAAAGTCCATAAGGTACATAAGGCAGTCCATCTGTTGTTTGTCTAAACCAAATGAATTGCCTCTTTTGACTTCCCATTTTTTACCTGATAACTGATCATTGTTCATTCGCAGTGGGTTTAAATTAGAGACAGGATTCTCTCTCCAAAAACACAATATAGGAAAAGCCAAGTAAAAATGGAACAAATACATAAAAACCTTGGAGGGAATATAGTATTAGAGGGAGAAATTAACACATTCAACTGGTTGTGAAGCAAATGCATTTCTTTTTCTAAAAAATGAGTAGGTTTTTGAATCTGTGTCAAAGATTTGTGATCCAAAGATACTTTAAAAAGGCCTTTTTTTTTTTTTTTTTTTTTTTTTTTGGGGTCAAAAGAGCCAAACTGAGCAGCTTGGTTAACTTGTCCTTTCAAAATATCTGTAGAAATTGTCATTTAAGGTTAAGCATCCGTGGTTTAAGTGGCATTAAAAAGATGTCATTTCTCTGTTGTGCATTCATATCTGCTGAGCATAAATTAGAAATAAAAGGCAAAGCACAGCTGGAGGAGGTGGGCATGGGGAAGTATTTTGCCATGTGATAAATATCACAATAGCCAAGCAACATCATCTACTGGTACAGAAAAGGAATTTCAGCCACCTACTTTCTGCCCCAGTTTTCCATGAAAAATATTTCATGAATATATCAGGCCTGAGGATTTTAATACAACCAGTTAATTATTGCAGAACAGTCTAAAGTAGCTAATCTTTTCAAAAAAATCATCAGTATGTAAAAAGAAGGTGATAATAGCAAAAAAATTTTAGTGTCATCATGAGAGGTGAATAACTTACAAGTAGTAGCATTTAGGTACACACACACACATCAGTGTATCACACACAAAAAGTAATCTCAAGAAAATGCCCAGCCAGCCTGCCCGTAACAAAGATCTCTGGCACAAAAAGGTCTGAGAGAGTGCAAAAAAGCTGTGACTGGTCCTATGTCTGAATTGTCCTCAAATTTACAAAGAAGATCTAACATCCGAAAATTCACGCAGAGCAAGGAATGAAATGTAGCACAGGAGAGTAAAAGCTCTCTTTTGGTGTTTTGCGGGATTTGAGAAAGAAAAACTCGAACAGATTCAATCTCACAGCAAAGAACATTTTCATTACCCGGCTGTTGAAGGCAGCCTGGTCACACAACCACAGACTCATTCCAGTGACTCAGAGTCTTTTATTCTATGTGTGTATGTAGTTTTTTGTTAGATGATTCCATTGACTTCTGAAGAGTTACTTTGGATCACAATGATATCACTAAAATGAGGTAAGAAGCCTCAAAATACCCCACCCTACAGAGCCACCTCCAAGGCTCAAAAAAACCTCTGACTTGAAGAAATTGGTGCAGTGTTCACAGATATATTTTAGAAACCTGATTGCAGACGCTTATGCAAATAAATTTGCCAGTCCTCTCCTTCTTGAACTTCAACATGAAAAAACTTAGAATACAGAGCTCAAAAAAACTTCTCACTGAGTGAGGAATGGATTCCAGCCACGCAGCAAGGGAAATATCTCCTGAAATGGGGTTGATGATAGGGACAGGTAGGGTTGTATAGCACAGGTTCATTTTCTTGTCAGTAAGAGCTAAAGTAGCAAGACAGGAGCCGCTCAGTAAGAACGAGAATTCAGCAACAGCTTGGAAAGAAAAGATTAAAAAAACCAAAAAAAGCCGCCAAAAGTTCTCTGAGTATAAAGTCACACAAGGCAGTTGTACATCATGTGAGCATTTTCTGTCAGAAAACAATTTTTGTTTTAAAGAACTGTCTATTTTACCATTATTGTCTGTTTCATAGACCAGAGGCTTTTTTTTTGTTGGGCCCTCTGGCTCAAAAAAAAAAAAAAAAAAAAACCAAACCAAAAACCAAGCTGGTTTTGGTTTCTGTTGCAGCTAAGGAATGGTGTAAAGGGGTTTGTTGGAATCTATTTTTGACAATAAGTAGGAATTGCACTCTAGCAGATCTTAACTTCACAGATTCTAGGATAAAATGGAATATCCTGGGTGATGCAATACTGACAAAAGTGTCGCCAGACAGAAGAATTGCCATGCTTACACAGAGGCAACAGTGAGGTTTTAGTGTCTTAGGAACATTCACAGCAACTTATGCATCCAGCAACGTGTAATTTGTGATTTGAAAATGTGGTACAGCACTAGAGCTGCTACCATGAAACCAAACAAACCTGTGGGGAAAATACTGCTCAGGATCTCTTCTCAGTGACCTACAAAGAGTTGTTAGCTTGTTCAAGGTCAGCTTTCTCTCTCTGCAGCCAAAATACACATCTTTTCTCTACAACTTTTACAAATATAAAGTTGCAAGCTTTCTTTTTATGCCCTTTTGTCACATGTGAGGTGCAGACATCTGTGCCATCCTAGAGTCCCCATGAGGTGTCACAAATCGCTTGGGATGAGAGGTGTGAGCTTTGTAATATATCCAGGGATGGAGATAGAGCCTGTTTTTCAAAGCCAGCCTCTTCTGGCTGCTTCCTCAGCATCCCATGCTGCTGTCCCTGCCAGTTTGATAGAACATATCACAGGTCTTGGGCTTTGGAGTTCTTGGAAGCCATGACTTAAACTGGTAAAGATTTCAGGTAGGAGAGCAGTGCCATTCAGCCAGACTGGAATAAGAGGAATGATTATGCACAGACAGCTTTTTATAGGCCCTTTTTCCAGAGAAAGCAGGATCTTCATCCCTCATTCCATTATCCTGAGGGCTGGGGGTCACCTCTTGGGTTACTTGCTACTAGATTGGAAAGCTGTGTGGTATTTAGGAAGGAAAGTTCAGAGCCACGTGAGTCAGAGCGAGTTCCTCTTTCCTTCTTTCACTGTGTCAGATATGACAGATTAGCAATTTCCGTAAGTGATATTTAATGCTAATTACTTCAGGGTCAATGAGCTGTGACCAAAAAAAAAATCTTCAATAGGGCTTTTCTCATATAAGGCTTATAATGAGTATTTCTTCAGCCCCATTTCAGCTCTTCTTGTGCGTCTGTCCATACCCAGCCCACACCAGCCTGGACACCAGTGTTGAGCTTCAGGCTTTTGTTTTTCCAGTTATCCTCATCAAATTACTCCTGCTGCCAGAGATTTCAAAATGACAACACAGACTTGTGATAAGAACTCAGGATTCAGGTGCAGAGAAAAACCACATTTTCTGATGGCATTCGCTTCCATTTCAAAGTCCTCCTGTCACAGATGAGTTTGTGTCATCCCCTCCCTCCCCACTTTCCTTGCCACAGTAGGTTTGTTTGGTTTTTAGTTATAAATATTAAAAAAAAAAAAAGGCAGGGTTTTTCTTTCTACATAGAAGACAGGAATTCCAGGCTTTTAGAAGCACAGTGAAACACAGGAGTTACTGAGTGGAATGGCACAGTTTTTTCTTGCCAAAGCCAGACCAGATATTGTCTTTGGGTCTTTTGTCCCTCAAATCATCTCAGTAGTAGCAGTCTTCAAATATGAGTCAGACCCATGAGAGAAGATAAAAGTAATTTTGAGTGTAGGGTTTGGGTTTTTTTAAATTTATCTTTTAGGATCTTGAGGTTTAAGTTCTTAGTCTTGTCTCTGGTATCTGGAGGGTAGAAATTTGCTTTATAAAACAAAGCTGAAATTCTGATATGGTCACATGGCAAAAGGGTTTTCTGAGGTCTGAAAAAGCAGGACCCAATGGAAAAAAATTCACCATTTTGCAGGCATGAGTTTGTGACAGCAGTATTATCTAAATGCCGGGAGAAGGAGCAGCCCTTTATTCATTCCCCAGAATATTAACAAAGCTCCTTACAAGATTAAGTGTTATCAAGTGTGATTAGAAATACACTGCTAACGTTAAACACAGTTAACATTTACACAGTGCTTGCTCAGAGGCACTGCAATGCTTACCTAGAACAAAAATTGATGACTTGAAAATAATTATTCATAGTCTACTTACTAAAACAAACAGTGGAGTTTTTTTCCAGTTGGCCAAAAATCTACCAAATTATTTTGGTCAGAAAAAGAAGAGAGTTGAACTTGACAGCTAAAACTCTGCTGCTATTGCTACCTCAGTCAATAGTATTGGCAAATTGGCAAATGTACTGCTGTAAGTTTATGGAAAACCAACCTTAGTCTCCTGCACAGTTCTAAACTGGTTTAAGGCAAGTAAAATCAGATAAAACTATTACCACGGACTTTACAGTTTATGTCAGGTTTTACTATTAATCTTGAAATTTAGTGTATTCTATTGCGTTTATTAAATCAGTTGGAAATCTTACATCAATTACCTTTTTTGTCAGCTAGTATGTGCTATAAATTTATGGCCTTGAAAGAGCACAATTAAAATTTTCATTATTTTATGAGAGTATTTTTGTGCTCACGCATCTGAATTAAGGCTGTGTGAGTATTGCACTCGTGCTGAAAACTTTCCAGTCAAGTTTAAAGAAAAAATCATAACAAAGTTACCTGCTGCAATTCTAAATAAGAAAAGAACAAGACACATTTATTATGTAAAGGAAGTTCAGTCCAGAGGAAGATCTTTTCTGCTGTCTTTTGAGGTGATGGAGTAGAAAGTTGGATTTTATATGCAGCTCCTTTCTTAAGAGCTCTTTCTTTAAGGAAGTGGAAAAAATTAATGGGAAACCCAACTTGGCATCAGGCGGTGAATCCCAAATTGGAGACCATAGGCTTGTATAGCCAACCTTTGCTTTAAAAACAAGAAGATCAGTATGAAAACTGCTGTGAAAGCAGAGATCTTATTTTATTTGCTGAAGAGGAGTGGCAAGGAAAGAGATGAGGAAACAATCTTCAGCTCAGAACATCTCTGAATAATTCTCTGAATAATTTTACCATGAAAAATTTTGCAGTTCACAAAAGCATAATGAAGTGAGGGAAGACTATTAACCCTAAATAGCTGCAGGTTTCATCAGAAATTAAGTCTTAAGCAGAATGAATGAACCAGCCACCCTCACAACAGCTGAAAATGTGGCCAGTCCTTACAGGAGTCTATTGCAAACTATACAAACTTGGCTTTATTAATTTCAAAACCAGCAGCCAACTGGTACACAATGCATTTAATTTATTATTTTTATAATAATTATTATTACTATTACTTACTTTCTCCATGAGACAGTTTTACACTTACTGAGCAGATGAAAAATAGCTCGGTTCTGTATTCCTCTTCTAAGTCACATTACTTTCCTGTTTGTATGTGACTATTTTCATTAAAATAATGAACACTGACATTGCATATGGACTTGGTATCTCCTTGCTGTGGAAAATTAGTTAAAATTTGTTTTCAGAGAGTGCACACCCATGCCCTGATTCAATGAAGCTTCTGCCAGGGTGGTGATACCAACTCTGAAATATTGAACCTGTATGTGTGTACATGTGGGTTTTTAGTGTGCGTGTGTCTATATACATAGCCCCCCAGAAGAATTTGCTTTTCTTCTTATTTCTCTTTCCAAAGGAAGCATGTAAGTGTCCTGTGTTCCTCTTGTATTCCTATGAAGACACCGAAGACACATTTGACTTTGACCTCTCTGCTTTCTTTCTTATCCTGGAACTGTCTGAATAAGCATCCAAAATATTTTTGCCTTTATCAGACTCAGGCTCAGGCATTATGTTTTAGGATTAATTTGGTAATTTTTTTTTCTTTATTTTAAAGACAAAAGCTCTTTCTGAAATGCCTTGTTACAGACAAGAGGCTACCTGGTCATGACTATCACATCCTCCTGAAAGTCAGGGAGCACTTCACCAGCACAACCACAACATCCTTGAATTCTCTTAGGAATTTCTCAAAGCCTTTCAGGTGACCACATGAAATGTTCATGGGGAAAAACACTTTTTTGCTGTGACAGTGGTTGAACAATGGAACAGTTTGCACAAAAGGACAGTGAGGTCTCCACTCCTGGAGTTATTCAAAGCCCAAGCATGGCTGGAGCTGCTCCAGCAATCTGCTCCAGTCCTTTTCTGATCAACATCCACAGGACCAGCATTCATTGGAGGAAAAATGGTCTCTGGTTTTCCGAAATCAGTGCACAAACAAAAATATTAACTCTGACTCGCCTTAGTCTTCTGATACAAGGTTGAAACTGATTCGTTATCAGTTTCAGCTTCCTGTTGAGTAATTAGCCTTCCACAGGGTTTTTTCTGATGGATAAAGGCTTTGCCTAAGCATTCATTGAATTGGAGCTTTCATTTTGCTATAATTCTGTGTATTTTATAAGATCATTTTTGTAACAGAGGAAGATTCAGTTACACAATGTAGTACATTCTTCTCAATGACACAACTTTATTGGAATTTAAGTTTATTAGCACGATTTTATGATGTGCCCTTTATTAATATTACAATATGATGCAATAAATTACTGTAATTTTATTAGATAATTCAATTCATACTCCTTCTATCAGAAATGTGGACATAGGTCATAATGTTAAAACGATATTTGAAAAGTGAAGACTGATTTTGAACTGTTTGTAATTTTTCCTTAATGGGAAAGCACTACCAAAAAACCTCTTGTATTAGTGAGGTAACAAATATATCCTTTGGTTTTTTTCATTACTCCTATGTATTTACTGAGCATTTTAAAAATATTTTTTAGCTAAAGGCTGCTCAGAAATGTTTTAGATTAAATGTGCTGTCAATATTCCCCATTTTGCCTAAACAAAAGACAACAGAAGGATAGGAGGGTTTTGACTTCACATTATTGGCTGTTAAGTCCCTCTGTAAATCAAAAGTAACATGTCACTGCACAGTATCTGAGCTGACAACTGAACCTGGGAATACCCTTCCCTAAAGTTCCTTTAGCAAAATTCAGTGGTACAGAAAGATTTTATGATGTATAAAAATAAACTTACAGTGGAAGAGAGAATTCCAACTGTAAAAATGACACCTAGAATTGGCTGCTCCAAAGTGAATGTCTGAATCAAATCTTATGTTTTTTAAAACTAGGAGAAATGAAAAGTGAATGATAATCTTGCTATAAAAAAATGAAGATCTACTTCTGTGAGTAATAGAAAATACCTGGGTTTTCTTTCTCAGCTTGAAAAGCAATGATAACAAAAGAATAACTTTATATGCAGTGCTCTCAGCTGCCAGAGACCGAGATAGGAGCACTAAAACTGACAGAGCTCACAGATACAATGTTATGAAAGAAAAAGAGTTATTTTTCTTTTCAAGTTCTCAATCATTCAGTGAAAGACAGAAGAGGGAAACTCACTCTTCTTAAAATCCCATTCCAGAAAATGTTGACATTGCATTTATATCCCATCAAGCTTCAGATTAATTATGTTAAAATCATATTTATGCTTGATATAAACCACATCTTTATAGAATAAGGTTCAAGTTACAAACCCTGTCACTGATAGAGTAAATCTGATGTGTCATCTCCTTGCTAGTGTTTTATTTTTGCATAGAGTTATTTACTCAAGGCATGTTGAAAAGTTACATGGCTTTAAACTGAAAGAGATTAGGTTAAGATTAGATATTAGACATTAGGAATAAATAATATTTGTGAAGGTGGGGAGGCCCTGGCACAGATTGCCCAGAGAAGCTGTGGCTGCCCCATCCCTGGAAGTGTCCAAGGCTGGATGGGGCTCTGAGCAGCCTGGTCTGGTAGAAGGTGTCCCTGCACGTGGCAGGGTGTAGGAACTGGGTGATCTTTGAGGTCCCTTCCAACCCAAACCATTCAAAGATATTCTGATTCAGCAACAGTGACAAAGCAATTTCTAACTTTTTAAAGCCAAGAATTTTCATTCAGTTTAGGCTGGAGGCCTTGCAGTGCTCTGGCTTTGGGTGGATGTAAGCATATTCCAAGAGGGAGGGTAAGAGAAACAAAGACAAGTTACCTGAGATGGGCTCTAGAGAGGGTGACCTGTCAGCTCTGAATGGAACTGGTTTTTAGGTTTTTGAACTTAAATGTCATCTGGAATTAATAAAAACTCTCTAGTTTGTTTTGGGGTCCTTACTCCATGACTGTCTACATTAAATATATGTCAGTCCATTCCTTTTCCACCCAATTGACTCCAAAGTTTGAAGTGGAAGCAGAACCCGCATTACTTTTTCTTCACCAGCTGGGGAGATCAAATTTTAACAGAATTAATTAGTTAACAGATTCCTCTGTGTTATTCCTATAACAGAGCTGTGCTTCAGGTCTTTTCTGAGCCAATGCACATTAATTCTACCTAATGAACGAAAACAGAACCACAGCTTCTAAAATGGAATCTTTTTTTCTAAGCAACTATCATTATAACATCTGGCTGTGCCAGATAACTTCTCTTAAGAAGAGCTATGGAAAGTTTAATCTTTCACTGACTGTGGCAGTGAGTTGCAAATGCCATATGTTTTCTGGAAGAAAGCTGGCAAAGCATACACTGTGTTTCCTGTAGGGATGAACCTTCCCTAATTTTACTCGTAGTTGTGTGGGAGCCCTGAAGGTGGAAAGCTTCTGTTTGGTTGTACTTCTTGTTTGTGTTTGTTGAAGAATATGTACCATACACAGAGTATCCCTCTAGCTAAACTAAAAGCGTGGTGAAGCACAAGATACTTTAATATTATTGGAAAGAGAAACCAGGCTGGATCATCTCCTTACAGCAGATGTTGTACCAGCCTGGCTTATTTGTATTGCAAGAAATACTCACCAAGGGTCTGGTAAAACTTTTATCCCGAGATTGGGTCACATGAAGGTACTTTTCCAAGAGGACCCTAAAATTACAGTATAAAAAATGCCAGGCTCAAATAGAATAACCTTTCAGGACCTTGAGGCTTCTGGTTCTTGTCAGATTTTGAGCAGTAAAATAATTTTCAGTTTTGGAATAATCAATCAGCACGTTTAATGTGTACAGAACATTTTAGTAATTTTCTCAAAGACTTTAAAAGGTCTAACTTGCAAGCTGAACATAAAATCTTCAACAAGAAGACTGTAGGTTATAAAACAGGTCTCAGCATTATTTTTGTAGTCTATGATACCCTCAAAAAAATCACAGCTTTTACTGCAAGATAAAATTATATTGGTTTGGAATATGAGCTTGCTGATTTTTTGAGACTTCATGCTGTTTCTATTTTATACTGGAATGCCATTTAAGTTGTATTCAATATTAGCAAATTTATTTTCCAGCCCATTCTGAACCTTAGGAAGTCAATTCCAACTGTTACTCAAAGAGTAAGGACATCCTATAATTTTTTTACAGTAGGAATCTGCATGACAGACTGACCTGCCTGATTCTGATTCATATTTATTTTCTATGTTATGTCAGTAACTTGGTAAAAGACTTTTGATTGGCATTTTAACAGAATTGCTAAATCTACCTTGAATTCTTTTATGGTTTTTTTGTTACAAAAGGCAGCCTAGTCCTTTGGAGTAGCACTTCCAAACTGTCTTGATTTAAAACCATCTGGGCACCACCTTCAGCATTTTATGTCCCTTCTCACAAACACAACATTAAAAACAAAACCAACAATAATAAAAATAACTAAACAAACACCCCTCCACAAGCTGTACTCTAATTTTGTAGAAGAACTCATGTGGAAATCCTGATCTGGTAGTTCTGGGGGGTTTCCTTTCAAATTTTTACCTTAAGGAGCATGCATTGCCTTTCCAGTGCTGCTTTTCATTTTGACAGTAGAGAAGGAATGGCTTTTCACGTAGGTATAAATATTTCTACTTGCATTTTTTATTCAATAAGGACTGTGCTGTTATTTGTTCCTTGATTAAATGTAATCAACACAGTGTCAGCATTTGGATTAAAAATATCCCATGAACTCTACCCTGACACATAGAAATAATCAAGCTTGAGCACCTTGGCCTTTATTCCATCAGCTAATTAGAGTAGAATGAACATAAAGTTTCCTGAGGGCCTCTAGTTCATGACAGAGTGGATCCAAAGAAGAAATTGGGAGCCTAAATTTCAAGTTGTAATGTTCAAAACTTCTGCTTTCGTGCCATCTACTTCTGGACTCTGCACAGCAATCTCTAGGATTTAATGTTGCAGTTTCCAAGACAGTAGAAAATCTGCTTCTGAACAGATAGAAGCTAAAAATAGAGAAAGAAAAGCCCATGCTCTCACACATCCTGAGGAGTCTGGGAAGCTCAATACTGAGTTAGTCCCTGAATCCAGCAAGATCCATAAACTTGATGTACCTTTTTCCATTTTATCAGAGGATATGATCAGATCGGGATCTGAACTGGACTTGTCTTTTCACAGAAATCCTCAGATTTCTGTCTACTGGACCAGTCTTTGCACAAAATCAGGTCCTCTGCTGCATCTGCATCCCCTTAGGCAGACCCACCCCCTGAGCTCAGCTCCTCTGCTCCCAGGACGAGAGCTGATATCTGCATTCACTTTGCTGTCACATCTTTTTGGGGTGTGGGCTGCTTCAAGAGCAGCTCTTCAGATGAGTGTCAGCCGTGGTCTTTTAACTTTTGAAGGATAAATGCTGCCTTCAAATTGTAACACTTTTCCCTGCATAAATTTCCCTTTGATAATTGAGTGGCAGTTGCTGAATGGTACAGTTACATCTCATAGGTGGCTGCTTTAGGCTGAAAATAGCTGCTAAGGGAGAAAATGGAATGAGGAGGGGAAGAAAGATGAGAATTGGCCTCTCAAATGGAACCTGTGCTTTTAAATTAGATGCATGATAGAGGATGACAGAAAAGTGATAGGAGCTGCAATCCTTACTCGTATTCCTATGGACTTCAAAGGGAGTTTTCCCCTTTGAGAACTGCAGGATCAGACATTCTATCTGTACTTGTTTCTTTCAGCGTCTGGCTCTTTCTCGTGTTGTCAGGAGAGCTTTTCTCACCATATGGGACTTGTGAAACGTTTTTAAAGCCCTTGGTGATGTTCAGTCCATTGCCTACTTCGCTGGGCATTTCTTACACCTTTCTAAAAAGTGCCACTACAGACAAAACTTTAATTTGCACTTAAATGTGGGAAGACTTCCTTTTATAGAACAGTTTTTTACAGCATTTGACTCTTACTGCAGCTTTTGAAAAGGTAGACCTGAAAAAACTGGCTTGCCCCATGCTGCCTCAAGAGAACTGGAACGTGTCCTTTTCACTTATTACTGTTAGATTTTGGCTCTTCCTTTCCCTGCCTGAAATGAAAATGTTCTTTTTTTGAAGAAATCTTTGTCCCTTTCAGGTCATGGGATGCAGAATGGCTCTTGGGCTGCTCTTTCAAGCTGGTGAAGGTAGCAAGTTAATCATTAGGTCCACGTTTCTGGGTAAAAATGAATCAGCTGATATCATTGAGCATGTATATAGAAGATATAAATGTTGCTGTATAAAAATGTATCTTGTGTTCCATAATGAGGACCTGATTCTGTGTGTCCCCCAGTCACCCTAAATGCTGGTTTAGACTTTCTGTTGTGGCACAGCCCAGTTCAAAGGTATTTGTTGTAATTTTTCACTGCTGCATCAACAGAGGAGAAGAGGCCTGGTGAGTGCCAGAGAAGGTTCTTGTCGCATGGTCACTATGTGCACATGAGAGGTGTTGTGTTATTGGCTCAGGTAGATGGAATATTTTGAGGGAGGAGTTTTAAAAGTTGTGATGAATAATTATGGTAAAACATGTTCTGATAGCTTTAGGCTACTCTGAAAGAACAGGAAGTATCCTTATGCAGTAATAAACATTTTAATTGCAGAATCACAGAATCATTTAGGTCGGGAAAGACCTCCAAGACCATTGAGCCTAACATTTGACTGATCACCACCTTGTCAAGCAGACCAGAGCACTAAGTGCTCCCAGTGTTTCTTGGACACCTCCAGGGATGGTGGCTCCACCACCCTGAATTCTTTTGCTGGTGGTAGTTTAGGGGGTGAGGTTAATTACAGCAGACAAGGCAAATATTTAATTTAGTTCCTTGTTATAAATCGTGACTTCCTTCAAAAGATGACATTGTTCATTGTCTGCTGCACCTATTCTGTAATATCTGTATATAGGCTTATACTTTTATAACTACATTTTTTTTTGCCAGCAGACTCTTGTAGACTAGAGCACCTAAGTTTGTCCAGTAACCTTTCCTTTTCTTTTATCCTCTGGCATTCTACTGATCTAGTTTACATAATTCCTTTGGCTCAAGTGATTTGAGATACTGAGGGTGAAAATCATGACAGAAGACTCGAAAGAAATCATTTGGGTAAACCTCTGGGTGGCCATCAAAAAATCTTGTTTCAAATGCCTTTCAGCTGTGCAGAAATGAACAGAACCTCATTGTGACATTCAGCTTTGATCAAATGTCATATCTGGGATTCCTTCTGCACAGCAGTGTTTTTATAATAAGGGCTATCATAATACTGCAGCTCAGATATTAAACTGGCACGAGAGGAAAGCCTGGGAGCTGGATGCTTTTTCCAATGGATCATAAATCCTCAGCATTCTCTGGAAGAAGGAAGTTTTAAATTAGCAGCACTTTCTTAGGGCGTTGGCACCATCCAGATATTGTTGTATTCTGACATAGACATCCTCTGTGGCCTTGCATCAGTCACTCAAGCTCCCTTGATTTTTTTCTCTAGATTTGTTTATCTACAAAATAGAGATAATAATATTTTTTCCCTCAAGGAGAATAAAGTTCAGATAAATCAGAATTATGTTGGTAAAACTTCAGAATCTGTGACTTTGACAACACAGTATAAACTTATCTGTGATTTTGCCCTTCTGTGAAATGCATGATATATTTTGCTTCTCCTCCCTGCTAAGGAAGGCAGAGGCCCCCCTTGAAGTGGCAGATATAACCCCTTTTCCCTCCAAGTTATTATATTTTGAAATCAAGGGCCTTTAGGCAAAGATGTGGGAAATAGGAATAACAGTTCTTTACTATATATATATATATATATATATAACCAGTCAAACAAAACAACAACAACTATGGCAGTAACAGCAATCACAAACCCAGTCCCAGCCTTCTCGGCTGTCAGGCTATTTCCCCTCGGGTGCAGTTCCGCTCGCAGCCGGCAGGGGCGCTGGCGAACTGACCCCACACCCAGGTGTAGACAAAGGAGTAGCCAGGCCCGCCCCACTCCCCTTTTTGTCTTTCTTAAGTACAGCTATTTGTCCCCTAGCAACATGCATATGGGAGAAAATTCCTTTAACAGGAAAAAAAACTAAGACTAAACTAAAACCCCAACATAAATGCATGATATATTTTGCTTCTCCTCCCTCGTGTCTTTTTTGTTAAATTATTTACTCTTGTTCATATTAATAATTCTTGGCCTGCTTCAATGATCACAGAGAGAATCTGGGGTTTTTTTAACATGCAACCCCAGCATTGACGTCCTACCTATAATTTACAAAAAAATATTTTTAAATTATTCCCCACATGTACAAACCACACACCTTTAGTCAAAACCATAAAAACACGATGTGTGAAGTTTTATCTTTGCAAATGTAACTACAGAACCAAGGAAGGCAGCAAAAAAGGAAAACTGTCCGTATATCACATTTAAATGATAAGCTTTAAATGACCATTTGAATGACAATTTTCAGGGTCCAGCCTCATGAGCTAACCACATGAATGCTCTAAAACCCTCAGCGTTCCTCCTCCTTCAGCTCACTCTCTTATCCATGACATCAATAATCCTTCCACCTGCTGCTGATTTCTCCAGGGTGAGCAGCCCAGTTACTTGTTTGACACCAAATAACATCCTATTAAAAGATGTAACTACTAAAAAAAAGATAAGTATGACTTGGAATTCTACTGTCTGCTTAGGTGCTCGCTTAAATCCTGTAAATGGTCCCATCTCATTCTTCATCAGGACTATAAAAGTCAACTAAAGAAATCCCTTGCTGGCTATATTGGTATGGATGCTTTTCCCATCTGATTTTTCATTTCTTTTAATACCAAAGGCCTTGTTCTCCTCGTCCATTAAAGTCTTTGTTTTAAGTAATTAAGATGCCTACATGTCAAAAAATGTCTAAGTGGGGAGAAAAAAGTCAAGTAAAGATAAAATACAGGGAGAAGGGAGGGGACAGCAGAAGAGAGGAAAGGAAGAAACCTGAAAATGCCTCTAAATTAAAAGTGAGAGATTTTTTTAAACTCGTAATATACCTACTTTTGTTTGAAGAAGTCAGGTGGAAAAGTATTGTCCCTTTTCTATTATCTAGCAACCATTCAAACAGAACATGAAGACATTTGAAGTGAATTTGCCACTCTCCAGCTCGTTATTAAAAGCAACATATCTGTATTTGAGGGTTCAAGTATTTCCTTCTGAATAAGCCAGCAGTGGAGCAGAAAGGAGGGAACTGTTGTGAATGTGGTTGTTTCTGGTGACGGACTTCAGAAATTAAACACAGATGAGTTGTACCAGCAATCTTTACTTTTGAGTGACAGGAAAAGATATTTGTTCAGAAAAAATGCAGTAGGAAAATGTTGCCTTTATCATGAAGCAAATACTAGGGCTCAGGGTCCAGCAGATTTTGTGGTGCTGTGGCACTTATGTCACCTACCATAAAACAGAGATCCTTGGAATACTTTCCAGGCTAAAATGGACACTTGGGTTTTAATAGTTTTCCTTATATTTTCACTTATTTTCCTCACACTTCAGTCAATTATATATTTCAGCAACTAGGCAATCATATTGCTGCATTTCAAATGAGGGAAAAAAGGAAAATTACCAAGATTAAACTTGTAATATTTGTAGGTCTGGTTGACAAGTGGGTGATCAGTCAAATGTTGGACTCAGTGATTTTAGACATCTTTCCCAACCTAAATGATTCTGTGATTCTGCAATTAAAATGTTTATTACTGCATAAGGATATTTCCTGCTCTTTCAGAATAGCCTAAAGCTATCAGAACATGTTTTACCATAACTATTCATCACAACTTTTAAGACTTCTCCATCAAAATTTGTAGGTGGGCCCAGCTTATGCAGCAAAGGAAATGGGTTAAATGCAAAGCAAGCATTGAGCAATAAGTCATGAGGAATGGTTCGTGAAGAGCATGATTGCATGAGAATTTGTTTCATCAGTGAGCTTTAAAGCTTCCTTGAGGGAAGATATTCCCACTGGTTTCCTGGATTCAATAAACCTATGTTCCCTATCTTCTCCCCAAAGCTTCTTGTATTTCTTCCATGGTACCATTTAGTCAGCCAAGTACTTTATTTCCTTTATTTTGTCTTATATCTTTCCCCTTTCTCCACCTATTTCCTACCACTCCATTAAACCACCAGGCCAAAAGGAGTCTTTACAGAACCCATTGAGATGCCATTATGTTCACATCTGATTTATTTCTCACGAAAGAGGCTTTTCCTTTCCCTGCTGCTACTCAATCTATATAAACTGGCTATTTTAGTTTTTATGACAAATCAGGCACTGCACTAGTGAGGTGAGAATGCCACATCAGGAGAGGCTTCCCTCAGGCTCCAAAATGCAAAGCAGTCCTGGAGATCTCTCATATTTGATTGATATTGTCATATTTGAAGTGAAATCCAAAGATGAGTAAATTGATGGGCATCACATTAAAGGCTTTTCTTATGAAGACTGAACAGGATTTCTGTCAAAAAGCTGAACCTGCCTTTCACTAGAAGGCTTTCAAAATCTGTGGCTGGCAGAGCTGACTTCACAATTAATAAATATCATACCTCTGTGCATATGCAGTTGCCTATAACAGCATTGATTCCAGTGAAATCTGTGGAGTTTTGTGTCTGCACAAGCAGTGGAAAGTTCCATGACACATTTCTGATGGCAGTAGCAATGAAGTACAACTCTTTCC
>NW_008237447.1:99626-132878 GCF_000691975.1 Corvus brachyrhynchos | reverse complement strand
GAGATGGCATTTCAGCCTGAGGAATTGCAATTTGCAAACAGATGTGGGAAAGCTCAGTGGAGCTTCTGGATGGTGCAGCATGTCATAAAACCCAGGAACAACTTTATTTTCTAAAATAGAAGAGCTGAACACATACATGGACATTCTCTCCTAGGACTATGTTGCACAATACTATCTCTGATACATTTAAAAGATAAATAATCATAAAAGATGAAATAGTGCACAGTTACAAGGGATGATTTATTTTAGAAATTTTTTTTTCCTTTTTTTGAAAACCTGCAGTATATATTTAGTTCTTTTAATATGAAAGAAGTTATTAAACAAATTTGTAATGCTTCCCTTTTTGTTTGCCACGGGGTTAGTAGTGCATTTGGCATGGAAAGATTAATTTAGATGTTTTATTGCCCTTTATTAAGCCAAACAATATTATTACAGGAATGAGTGATTGCAGCTCGTGGTATCAGTGTTCTTCCAAAGAGGAGCCAATGTGGAAATAGAAGAGATCTTCACATATATTAAACCAACTGCTAGCAATCCCTCAGAGCAGCCTACAATTAATTAACAGTAGCCTTTGATGATCTGAAAATGGAAAAGTAGTTTACATTTTACTATCTGTGTATTGAGAGCTCACAGTCTCTCTCATTTCCTGGAGTCGTCCATTTATTTACTTCTTTCAGTTCTTCACTAAAGGATTGGGGCAACAGGTGGGGGGGAAATTATTTTATATTTGAGAAGTAGGAAGAGAAGAAACCTCAAATTGTCTTGTCCTGGGAAGAATGGGTCCATGCCTGGGGGTGCTGAGGCCAGCTGAGGTGCTGTAGAGTTGTGTCCCATATGCCCAAGGAGATCAATTAACCACAGTACGAAAAAGAGAAACTGATTTGTTTGGTTGGTTTTTTTGTCTGCCTGTTTGTTTTGAACCTGTCATTCCCCAGTATCTCTTGATGATCCTTTTATTGTAAAAGACAGTGAAAAATTATTCTTCACTCATCGGAACCTCAAGTGCATGGATCTCAGGCAATAATCTGAAAAAGCAAATCATCTGTGAGATAGTTGTGATGGAGCTTGATCATGAACCCTTTTGATTCATTCTTTGGTTTGGGTGATTTATTATAAACATATAAAGGTCAACTGCAGATACTCTGAAAATTATAGATCTGCATGCATTATTAAATATTTTCAAATAAAAACTAGATTAATTGATGATGTTCACAATATTTTAGTTGGGGGACATGATTCATCCAGATCACCACATTCCATTTTGTCCTTGATATATGCTTTATTAATGATAAACTAATGAAGCCAGGATCTAAATCCTGGCTTTACTGTTCATCCATGTTCTTCTAGGCTTTTCCAGTCAGATTACCAAAACATTCTCTTAAAGGAATAGAGCAAATCAGATGAGTAAATCTCTGAAAAAAACCTGAACAAAACATAGGGGAAGATGAGCTGTTGAAATGCGTTGTTTTGAAATTCAAAATATTAAAACTGTCCCATCAGAAAATGTTCTAAAATGCCCCTCATGAATGACTGCATAAATGATGGGGATAGAGAAACTGGATCTTATGAATCTCACATTTCCAGCAGTACTTGCAGTTAGGTCATCAGATTTCTATCCTTTGCAGTCTATTTTGTCTTATATTCACCCTTTGGGCAGTTCCTAGTTTCCTTGTCAATCCTAGCAGAGTCAAAAATGCCCATGATAGATGCACATTTGTAGAGAGAGAATTCTGAGAGAATCCAACATCTGTAGGCACAAGATTGGAATGGTAACCCAATCACCTATCAAGCATGAAAATGCTTAATTTAAAAAAACAGCTGAAACTAAATATGGCAAAGTTGTATTTAAAAGAATTCTCAATTACTTTATTGAACCTAAAATCTCTCATAAGCCCTGCTCTTATTTGTAGGAAGCATTTTGTGTCTCTTAAAAACTGTGGATGGCATAACCTTCTAAAAATAATAGGCTTTTTTTTTTTTTAACTATAAAACATAGCTGAGTGAATATATAAAGCAAATCAGTTGACATTGTCCCCTGTGTCTAGCATTAGACCCAAATTCCCTTTTAGAATCACAGCCTATAAGTGACTGAACTTTTAGGAGACAGATTCCACCTTCTGGACTGTGCCCAATAGCTGAATGCCCAGTGAACAACCACAAACCCTTTCTCATCTCCTTTTGTGATACAGGTGATGGGGTTATTGCAAACACACTTTCCCAGAAATGAAAATTCCTTTACCAAAGGTGCACGGTTCCAGTTAGAAATCCTCAGTGAAAAAAAAGTGCTGTGCCACATCCCTCACCCTGGGTCCACCCAGATGGTTGGAGCATATGGCAGCAGTGAAGTTGTCACTGGGGTGCCCCTGGGTCCCAAAACGAAGATGTTGCTCTCTTTACTGAGCTGACCTTTGAGGGAACAAGCAGAATTTCCCTTCGGGTGTCATCTGCTAATTTGGCTCTTTATAAACCACCAACAAACTGGATTCAAAGGCAAACATGCACCAAGACAGGGCTGCCCCAAGGGGCTTTATTAGATAAATTATTTTAAATGCTTCTGGCCAGGAGAAGTCTGATGAAGACAGATGGCAAAATGGAGGAGTCTCTTTCCAAAGGGAAGGAATTGTTTTTCAAGCTTTGCTGCAATGCCACTGTGTTTCTGGGAAAGATTTAAGAACTGGGTCTGCACAGAAAAAAAAATCATAAGTGTTGGTAAACTATCCAAATTTTTATAATAGCACAGGGGGTTTTTCATAACTATTATCTTTCTAAGAATGCTTTCATTGGGTTTTTAGCAGGAGATATTAAGCAACTGGGCCTTCATTAATGTGAGAGTTGGGAATATTCCCTCCCTCTTATGCAGAAGAGGGAAAGCAGAGATGAAGCTCTTGCATAACAAAGTGCATGAGTCACTTTAAATGAGTGAAATACCAGAAGAAAAACTAATGAGCACAAGTAATTACTGAAAATGGGTAGTGAGAAGAAAGACAGAAGGTGAGGCAGTGTAAAGCCTCTGTGTGGAGGAGAAGCACCACGGATTTAACCTTGCGCTGGGGAGGCTGAGCGCAGTGACTCAGGGTGTTTGTGCTACTGCCTCTTCACCAGGGTGAGAGTCCTTCTCTAAAACGTTTTCACAACTGATGATAAAATGCAGAGTTTCTCTGTGGGGTGGCTGACTCCCTGGTTGTCACCTGGTGTCTGCAGCATGTCACCCACAAAGGGAGCAGGGATGAGCAACAGCTGGAGCAGCCCAAGCTCTGCCTGAGCAGGGAGCAAAGCAGAGGTGACTTGTTACATGGCTTGAAGGATCAGTTAGAACTCACTACTGAAAGGTAGCAGGAGGGAGCCACCCTTTATGGCCCTCAGTACATCTCTGAGAGCATGAAAGTCTTCTGGCTGGGTATCACAGAACAGAGTCCTTCAGAAAAAACATCAAAATGTTCAAGTGTTGGTTGTCTCTTCAAAAGGGAGGGCAGAGCCAGTCTAGCTTCAAGGTCTGGCATGTGCTTCTGGTACCATCTCCACTTCTTCCCCTGAGCCTGCAGAGGAAAGCCCTCAGTTTGGACTTGTCCCAGAAAATTTATGTTTCACAAATATATTTTATTATAATAAAATATTATTTGGCATTCAGACAAGTCCTTCTGCATGCTGTGTCTCATTTGCAGAAGGCTCTATTGCTGGCTGCTGATCAAACTCTGTCTTTAGGATTTCTGCAGTGGAGTCATAATTAAGAAATAGTCCAAACCATAATGAGTGCTACAAACTATTCTGGGTATCTTGAACTTCATTATCTCATGCTAAACCTACTTTTTATAATATTGAAATAGTATCATAGAGAACATTGGATAAGAAAGTTTCCTTGGAAAACACTTCCAAAGTATATCACAGGAGTGATACCAAGATTTCATAAATCTTTATGATAGCAACACCACTTTATTTATAGTATGATTTTTCTAAATG
Organism: Corvus brachyrhynchos; assembly: GCF_000691975.1. NCBI lineage: Eukaryota > Metazoa > Chordata > Aves > Passeriformes > Corvidae > Corvus > Corvus brachyrhynchos. The sequence continues at coordinate 128,921 of NW_008237447.1, read as the reverse complement.
GTGATAATTGCTGTAGTTAGTACCAGAGTAGGACAATCTGTAATTTAAAAAAGCAAATTTCTTTCATTATGTTTTTAAAATTTCAAGCTATTTTTTGTGAAAGATTTTTAGTTGAAATTGAGAATATTATTAAAGTTTGGTTTGGGGTTTTTTTTCTGCTTTTCAATTGATACAACATTTGTGCCTCATGTGCCTCAGGATTGTTTCTTGTAAGCTTTAGGACACAGGAAAGAACGACAACTGCACTCTCTTTTTGATGTACACACATAATTTCCCTATCCTAAATTTTGTATTGTCTTCTAATTGCATGAAAATTATTGGGCTTTAGTTTTCATTTGTCACCTGGGTATTGCAAAGCGATAGAACCAGCCTGCCTGGCTGTGATGCAAAAGGGAGAATTTTGTAGCTGTGTGAGGCAGATCCAAGCTAAAATAAAAAGTTGTCAGCTACATAACTCTGGGCTGATATTTTCTGAGTTTCTCGAGCCTCATGCTTACCAAGGAGCCTATTCATCAGGGAATAATATTAGCTGGATATTTACATTTACAGCATTTCAAATCAGTCTGTCTAAGCACAGGGACCTTGTCAGAGCACACAGATTGTCCTGGAGCCCCCCTTTTGTGGCATTTCAGGCTCACAACCATGAAGCTTTCTGTTAAATCAGACTCTCAGCTTGTGCTGAAGGATCTTTGATGACACCAGGTGGAAATTGACTTCCTAATATTGGTGTCAAAGCAAATGGGAAAAGAGACACAATATTTTATTATGTGCTTTGGTTTGGGTTCTTTTATTCCATAACTCAAAAGACTGGAAAATAGCTCTTATTTAATACCAAACTCAATAGCTCAGGCACCTCCATTCCTCATTTTGGTTTTAGGAATGCAGTTGTTACTTAACAATTATGGTTGCTACTGTTACAGTGCACTGAATTGGAAAAGAAAGACAAAAAAAGGAGACAATTGCTGTGTTTTAAGCTTGTTGAATTCTGACAAAAATCAGGCTGAGAGAAATTTGTTAACCATCATGACTTAAACCCCTTATTTCTATATTTGGTAATTAATACTAGGCTCTATAAATACAAGGTACTGTGTGTCTGCCTTTAACCAGCTGCAGCTGCTGTAGCTTTTCAAACAAGTTGCTGTTCTTGCTCTTAGAGAAAAGAAGTTCTGATAGTTTAATTTGCTGTCTAATGCTTATCACAAACTGCAGTTATAGTTGCTTTTATTTTTCCCACATCTCAGCACTTGGGGGTGAAACGTGCAATGCAGAGCCTCTGTTTAAGGTGCAATTATTTGAGTGACATCCAAATAAAAAGTATTCAATGAAGATCTATAATGTGAGAGCATTGATATTTGTGTGTATATTTAAAAAAATAAACATATCTACATAACAAGGGCAAAAATATCCTCTAAATCAGATCTACCATGTCTACATTGACATCTTTTAAAATGATCAAAGCAAGCAAACAAAAAAAAAAGAGAATCCCCAATTTCGTTGAGGAAATCTGGTGCTTTACTTTGTATTTAGAGCTCTTCTGTCACTGGGAGGCCACCTATTGCCTTGCCATACAAATTTGACTGTGATGAATGTCCCTGAGAAAGGCACTCAGCAGCAATTTGTAGGTTTGGAAGCTGAATTACCTGGAGTTTTGGCTTGGTTTAACCTGTTTCATTCTCTAATCTGTGCATTTTTGGGCTCACCCAGGTACCATTATCCCAGCAGGGCTGAACGTCCAGCTGCCCATTGTGTAAATGTCCACAGGGAAGCGATACCATATCATTCACCATTTGCACCAAAATCCAAATAGGCAGGGACTCTGCCAAACCTCTCTCTGGCACATCCTTATTTCCCATGCCTCATATATTTTACAACAATTTTCTATGGGACTTTTTGTGGGTTTTTTTTGTGGTTTTTTTTTTTTTATTACAAAAAATATATGTTTATATTTTATATTCATTTTGACTACATTACTGGGGACCCAAAATTTAGTTTGGGACCCAAAACTTACCTGCAATCAGTAGATTGTGAGACCATTTCACTATCTCTAACAAGATTTTTACCAGATCACACATCACAGGTTTTGTATAATTCAAAGGTTAGGAGAAAAGGTCTGCTGCAACCATGTTATCTGATAAAACTAATAACAAATTATTTACCTTTCTGGATAGAGGCTGGAAAAACTAAAGCATTTTTTGTTTTAGCTTTCAGGTACTATAGTAGTTGTTACCCAGAAAAAAAATCATCTTTCTTCCTCACCTGCACTTTTTTTTCTCTGAACTGATACATTACATTTTTAAAAGATTGGGGTTTTTTGGTTTTAATTGAATCAATGCGAGTCATATCTTAGAGATATTTCTTCCCATCTTAACCAGTTTATACAAAGGTAATAGAAGTAGTTCTTACTGTGGATAAAAACTCAAATATGTTGTCATAGTAGCTGCATTCCCACTTTCAGCACAGAGTATAAACCATGGGAATCTGGATTTCTTAAGAAACCTTCAGTATTCAAATGAACTCAACGCTGAGCCTGACAGATGCAGCAGGAACAAGGACGTGCTGATTTTATCACTGAGTGCTCTCACCGAGGAGCCTCAGCTGCAAAATACCACACTGATCATTGATTTGTGGTGTTTTTCTCAGTGGAACCTACACCTGGGAAGAAAGGTCTGCACAAACGTTGGAGCGTGGTGAGTCTGGGTCTGAATGGTGTACAAAAAAATCCTTCAAAATGCAGAGCTGGATCTGGTCCTAGATTTAGGAAAAAATATGAGACTCCTCATTTTCTCCACCTTTAAATGAAGAGTGTTGCTTAGTCACTCAAGGTCAATCCTCTATGGTTCATGATGCATTTCCCTCTCCACCAGCTTCACCAGTCTTGATTTTCTGGGGGGGATGTCCCAAATTTTTGATGCTCCAGCACATCCCGGTGTGCACAGACAACCAGCTTGTGCTGTGGTGGTGGGTGTTGGTGCTGAACTGCTTCTCAGTGCCTGCCTCAATGCTCTGTGCCTCCAGCTATGCCTGAAATGGACAATCAGCTCCATCTATTTCAGTAAAGAGCCATTAGGAAACCCTGAATAAATACTTATTAGAAGCATTGTGTATGTAAATGTGTCTAACAGTCTTCCTAGTAATGAGCCATGCCTAAATGCCTCCTGATGAACAGACTGCTGATCCACGAGTCAGACTGAATGCTTCCAGTTCTGCTTCCAATATTGGTGTAAATCAGAGAGAAAATCAGATTTTGCAAAGTTTGCAGTACCCAAGTATTAAAGACTCTGCCAGTTGGGAGTTTTTTACAGCATATTCAACCTGTCTCCCAACACTGATATCAAAATACAGAAGCAGGAAACAGGATTAATTTGTGCTGTCCAGACAGACAACCAAGGAACCAAAAGCCTGAGTGCTTTTGGTCAAGATCATTCTGGAAACCAGCAGCAGAGCTGAAAACTGATATATCCAGTGCTTGATACAAATAGCTCAGCTCCAGCCCCAGCCACCAGTCCCTCCATCCAAATGGATATGTCGCCAGAGACATTCTCTGGTTAATATGATCCCCAGAAGAAAAGGCAGGCGCTGAGAGGGCTTTTGATACAGGCTGGGGTATATTGCAAATGGTTCCAAATATGGAGAGGAAAATGAGCAAAAGCAAGGGCAGGACAATGAAGTCTTTATGGAGTGGAAATGATTCTGTTGAGACACAGCAGCTCTTAAGAATTCAAGTTTCATAACTGGTGCTAAAAATGTAAGGCAGTGTGGGATTGTAATGCTGTGTAAGGGACTGAGGGCAAACTTTAATCTTTTGTGTGTGCCCCACATACAAAAAAATAGGGTGAGTAGTGCCTTGAAGACATATTTGGATCTGTTGTTTCTGCAGCAAGCAATGTCACCTGATGATAACTCAAATGGACACTTTCACCTTACAAAAAAGTCATCCCCAGCACTTTATACCAAATTAAAAATCCAGTACTTTACATCACTCTCTCTAAATATTTCATAGAATGGAAGGAGCTGCCACAGAAGAATTTTTTTTTTTTTTAAATACTGTTTTGTAATTTCCATGACAAGGTCCAATATGGCTGTTATATTCTGAGGGTGGGGAGAAGCAAAGCAAAACAAGAGGCAAAAAAAGGCGAGTCTTGGCAGTCAGCTAATTGTGTTTCTATACAGAGAAAAGAGATTGCCTGTGACACTGCTCCCAGGAGCACCAGCATGGCTTAAAAGCATTCTCCTGTTGAGTGGAAGTTTGTGTGCCTGTTTGATTGAGTGGAAGGAGTGCAGGGGAAAAATGAGAACACAAATCCATGTTTTGGCTGCCACAAGGTCAATACGGTAATAGGTCGGCAGAAACATCAAAACACAATCAAGAGCTGACTTCAGGGCTGTGAGTGAGCAAAATTTGTTGGGCAAGAAGCCAAGGGAAAGGAGAAGGTCTTCTGTTGCTCTTAGAGCTTATCAAGAGGTGTTAAAGGAGCAAACTGAAATCTCTTTCTGTTGAAACTGAGATCTGTGCTCAAATTTGTATGTGGAGTTTCATTACTCGTGGCATAGCACAGCTGCCATGTTCTCTCCCCTGAGCTGAGTAAACTTTGGAGCTGAGTAAGTTGATGGTGTGTGTGCAAATAGTGCACATCCAGTTTGTTCCACGCTGCAAAAATGTTTGTGTAGAGTGTTTGGGGTGGGTGCAATACTCAGGAATATTAAAGCCAAGAGTCATTGCAAGTAAATGGTTAAAACTTTATATACAACTCTTGCAAATGTTGCTTTGCTCTAGAAATGCAACAGTCATGAGCACCTGGGAACTTCAAGTCTATTTTTTAGTACTTTCCTTTTTTGAAAGACAGGGAAATAGTCTCCAGAGAGAAGGAACTGTAAAACTTTATATAAGCAGCTTAAAACGTGCGAAAGGACACACATGTAAAGTTCCATGTGTGTGCACCTTCCAGTACTGAAAACAAGGAGCCATTTTTCAAAAGGAGTTTGTGATAGCCCTTTAGTGTAAGATTCAAAATCATATTTCATGTTCCAGTATCTGCCTTTACACTCACTATCAGTAGTGTGATAAGTTTAAAGTGACAACACTCTGATAAAATTTAACACAGAAAGAGCAAATCACTTTCTCAAGCAATGGAAGTTTTAAAGTACGAGTAATTTCTTGCTCTTCTTATCACACTTCTGACTGGCCTGGGGGGCAGGAATCTGTTGGACAAAGTAGTAAAAAAAGTAGAAATATAAAGAGAAATTATGCAATTTCTGTGGCAGATTGATTTACATGACAGTGATAGATTTCTTGAAGCCTCATGAAGATTTGATCTTGTGTGGAAGGCAAACCATTAAAAAGACATTATGGAATCATCATGTAGATATACAAATTTGTTGCATATTCCTTTATATGTTTGCTGTGTAACAGAAACAGAGATCAAAAGCTCTTGGCCTTGCAAAATCTGTCCTTTAGTGTGGTAACAATTCTGATTCCCATCATTATCTCAGTGGACATCATTTCCAAGACAGGAGTTTTTCTTCACTTAACCAGCTGGCAAAGTGAGCATCCTTCCCTTTGTGACAGTGACCACTTTCAAATTTCCCAAATGACTTTATTGATAAGCAGTTCACATGCAAGGATTTTTATGACCTTGATTTTTTGCTTTACTGAACATCTTGATATGCAGCAAGGTTTGGTACGAGAGCTCCTCTGCTGTCCCTGCTTTCAAGACTGGAATTCACACAGCAGGAAAAAGTGTGGTGGTCTGGAAAGTATCTAAAGACTATTTGTGGGTGCTTGGGGGAAAATGCAGATCTAAAATAGGTCTTTTAGAGACCTGCAATATTATAGAATCACAGAATGGCTGAGGTTGGAAGGGACCTCTGCAGATCATCTTGTCCAACACCCCTCCCCCAGGGTCACTGCTGCCTCATGGCAGCTTGGTGTGCACCAGGACCCCAAATTTTCTTCTGCAGAACTGTTTGGTGGCCTCTGTTTGTGCTGGGGTTTATTCTTCCTGAGATCCAGGATGTGTGGGGTGTCAGTGGGGCTGTGGGCTTGGCCTCTGTGAGAACCCCTGCCTTGTCCATAGGTCTGGGCATATGTGAAAAGAGGCGATATTCAAAGCCATAAGTAGGATTCCAGCTGCAAAACACCTGTTCAAAACCCACAGATTAAATAATTGGAAACCTGCTTTGAAAATATGTCCCCAAAACATAGAAAATGCCTTTACGATGAAATACACCCCACAAGTGAAATGATATTGTAAATTAGCTACTAACCAGTCCAAATGTTTCTAAACTTCACAGTAATGACCCTTTGGGATGTTTTTATCTCAGTAACAGAGATAACCTGCTGAAAGTACTTGCCAAGCCTGATGGGGCAGGATAAACCTGCCTGCAAAGCTTTTAAGGTGCTGTAATGAAAAGGCTTTCACCTTCCTGTCTGATAAGTTTGAAACACTGAGTACATGTCAGAAAAACTGAAGCTGAGGCAATACAGTCTTTTCAGCTGTGTTTTCCTTCTTATCACAGTCTTCCCACCTGGGGGACAATGAGGAAGAATGCAAAATTCCTTGGCTCGTAGTACAACCAACAAAGGGATTTTTGCTTCCTCTGCTTCTGCACATGCAATGTAAGCTGTATTGACAGCAGTAACACAATAACTTTTGCTTCTATGCCTTTCAAATGAATGAAAGCAGATGAAAGCAGTTGGTACCATCATTACTTGCACCCTTTGCATAAACTGTTACAGACCTTCAGAAGCACGACCCTTGCTGTGAACCTTGCTGAGTGCAGAGGCTGCATGGACTGGAATCTACAAGTCAAAGTGAAGGATTTTTATATTCCTGAGGAAAGGGGTCTATTCTTCAGATGAGACTGCTCTCAAAAGGCCATAAAGTACATGGACATGGGTTATGTTAATCAGTCAGCACAACAGACACACACTGGGTGGTTTGTTCTTGGCAGTTCTAACACTTGCATTCAAGAAAGGGCTGTTTTCTGCAGCAGAAATGAGTCAAAACCCTTCAGAACATTAGGATTCATCCTCTGGTTTGACACAAACCTGGGTTGGGTTTTTTTAACCAGAATGTCAATATGTTTCAAACTAAAGGAGGAGAGATTTAAATTAGATATTAGAAAGAAATTCTGGTGAGGGCCTGGCACAGGTTGCCCAGAGAAGCTGTTGATGCCCCATCCCTGGAAATGTCCAAGGCCAGATTGGATGGTGCTTGGAGCACCCTGGGCTCGTGGAATTTGTTTCTGTCCATGGCAGGAGCATTGGAATGAGATGGTTTTTAAGGTCCCTTCCAACCCAAGTCCTCCTCTGATACCGTGATTCATTAATATCAATTTGCAGAATACAAGTCACTGGGAATAAGAGAAGAATGCTCAAGGCAGGCCTGTTTTGGCACTCTTCTAATGTGCTGCTGCCCAAATACAAGAAAGAGGATTGAAAAGACATAATTTGTCCCATATTTCCATTTAAGTATCTCCTGTAATTGCTATATTTAATGTGTACTCTGGAAATACTTTCTGACATGCAGTCTTTTTACTTTTTTTTTTAACTCTTTTTTACTTTCTAAGTAATGGATCTTTAATGACTTGTGACATGTACTTTACTTTGCTCATTATCAGCCTGACATGTGGCCTTTGTTTTCTCTCGAAGCCTGTGGGTGGCCATGCACTCACCTGTGAGCTTTGTTACTGGCCATGGAAGACTGATTTTATTGAAAAGTAAATGACTAACCCAGAATGGCTTTAATATAATTGGAAAAAAACCTGTTTCTCTAAAGCCAGCCATGCAGTGCTCTAAAGCCAAGAAAACGTCTCTCATTGACATCCCTGGGCTTTGGCTTGGGACCCCTGCCAATGTTTTATTTAAATGGGATTTTAACAGTTTCATATATTCAACTCCAACCAAATCTAGAGTTCAACGAGAGTAAATGCTCTAGAGCTGAATTGTAATGTGCCCTGCTAGTAAAAATATTCATTTGATTACAGTGGCTGGTTGCCACTGTATTTATTTTCAAAGTACGAGCTGGTGCTGCACTTTTCTGAAATCCAAGACTGGAAATTAGGCACAAGTGTCATATGTACAAATAAAAACTATCAGAGATCTAAGAGGTCTGGAGTGCACAGGAGGGGGAAAAGGAAAAGACAGAAGGAACACCTGCAGCAAGCCCTAGAAAAGGAAGAAACAAGCAACACATTAAAAAGCTTCATGCACTTGGTGAGAGGTATCTCACAAAGGATAAAGATTCTCAATTCTTGGGGCAGCTTAAAGAAAATCTAATTATCTCAGTTCAGCCCAGTATTTCAGGCCTCAGAAAACAAAGCCCTTTTTATTACTATAATGTAAAAATAATATCTTGCCCTTGGTGTTGGTAAATTGTTTCTTTCTTTTCTGAAAATCAAGAATACAGTTTTATCAAGTCTGCAGTGGAGAATCGCATTATATATTTCAAAAGGTTTAAATTCATCATATATTTATTAAAAGGAAACCAACTGAGGATGTTGAGATGTTTAGGGCATTTTGTATTCATTTTTATTTTATAGGTAGTTTGCTGCTACAAAAACCACTGAAGTAATGTGGCAGGAGTTAATATTGAGCTTTCCTCTTCCTCTGCAAAGCCCATGCAGGTCAAAACTCTTCTTCCACCTTTCTGTGTTATGACAAAGCTGGGTTATTCTCCTTGAAAATACAGTTTTTAACATTAGTCAGTGTTATGAACTGTGTCTAGTCTTCAGCTAAAAACAACCCCTAAAGACTTTCTTCACCTCTAGGTTAACCCATTTTGAAGTAAAACTGCCAGAATCAAGTCTCAGCAGCTTCCAAATGAAGTGCCATAACCCCAGCAGCGTGGTGACATGTATGTGGAGTTCACAGGCTGGGCAGAAATTCAACTGTGTGGCTCAATCCTGCCAGGAGGTTTGAAACCTTAAAGATAAAATGGGAAGGAGGGTTGCTGAAGAAAAAAAATAATTATCTAGGAATAACTGCTTGACATGATGGCCATTTTCATCAACGTTCATAACTTTCATTAACGTTATTGAACAAGAATTATGGATCTTATTTTCAAGCTTCTATCTCCTTATAGACAATTCATTTCATTCCTTATTTCCAATACATTATTAATTCTATCTTGCATCCTATTTCATTCTCTTTTATCTCTTTTGGATGCCCAGTTACTCTCAATTAAATATTAATAATCATCCTTTTAATTTACCCTGTAATTTGGAAACAGAGGAACGCCGCCATGGCTCTTGTCTTTCTCAAGGAAGATATTTCTGAGCAGTGCTGGAGGATTGCACGTGGGAATGCATCCATCTCAGGGAATATCAGGCCCGGGCTGACAGCGTACGGATTGTCCTGCCACTCTTATCTGCTGGAGCTGTATGGAAGTGTCAGAAGAGAGGAAAGGCTGCCCTGCACGTGCTGTTCATCCAGGGGGGCTGCTCTGGTGGGAATGAGCATCTGGGAGAAAGCAGAGAGATCATCTGCTCAGACACAGCAAATGGATTTTGCTGTTGGAAACGTGTCTTCCCCTTCCTGGGGTTTTTCCGAGGTCTCTGTACCAGGGAACGAGCATCAGGCAGGCCATGAACGCAGGCAAGCTCTGCCTGTCATTGTCTGCACATCAGGAATCTCTGCGGCGTGTGAAGCTGAGCATTCAAAATCCCTTTCATGGCAGTGTGTGGAAAAATTCACAGCACCAGAGGTTTATGTCCAAAAAGGAGACAGAGGAGTCCTGGAACTTTATTTGGATAAAGGGAGAGGCCATGGGGCATTTCCCATGGAGTCTCTCAAATTGTTGGGGGGTCCAGCCTCCTTTTCATCCTAATTTCCCAGCTGCATCTCCCTCTACCTTTCCCTGTTGGCTGAGGTGCTTGGAAGGCACAGAATTCCCAAACTGCCTGCTCTATTCCCCCCTCTAACCTGCACCCCCTTTCTATTTTCTCTCTTATAACAAAACACTATTCATAATTCTATAAGCCTTTTTTCTTTTTCTCTAAGTTCAGGAATTTAACACAGCTTTGGCTGAGCACCACTCCATGTCAAATAGTTTCTAGAACTGATGGCTTCTTCTGCTACTTCCCTAACTATAAGTCCCTGGTCTTACTTGCAAGCAGATCCTTGGTTTGTTTATAAAGACACATTCATCTTACTCCTTTCACCAGGACTGCGCTGCTCCAGCAGTGCTACCGGAAGCTTTAAGTGCAGGTGAGCCACTCTTTACAGAGGACGGAAACAGCACGGGGGTCACTGCTCTGCTTCAGGATTTTTAGGGTGGAGTTCGCGGTGTTTAAGGCCATTGAAGACATTCTACACTGACTTTGATGATTTCAAACAGAGCCCACAGCTCGTCAGCACATCCTCAGGCTGCGATGGATGTGTGCAGTCAAGGATATTGTCACCTTATCAATAGGATGACGAGGGACACTAAACATGAGAACATGTCAGTCTGAATGGACTTGAAAATATCTTGTTTCAGGACAAGCTGTAAAGTGATTATTCATTTCAGATAGACGTAGCTGCAGATTTATTCTTGTCTTCTTTTTCCTAAAAATGATCAATAATAAGATTTTTCTAAGCTGCCCCAAGATTGAGAATCTTTATCCTTTGTGAGATATCTCTCACTGAGTCCATAAAGCTCTTTAATGTGTACTAAATCAGGATTGTCATAGACCTCACTCTGATTTGCAAATTAAAAACAAATAAAAAATGATACCCTTCCATGTTCTTTGCCTAATATATTTCAGTATTTCCCCCTTTAATTAAAAAATGCTTTATTCAAATGGAAGTTCTGTACTTATAACTGGCGAATGTGATGTTGTATGATGACCATGCAGAGAAAATGCTTTTTGTTAAGAATTAATTTTTTTTCTACCATCTGCCACTTAGAGTTGTCTTTAAAGAATGATGAGCAACATTTAGAAGATAAGGATTCTTTCCTATTACATTCACGCCTAGACAGCCATGCCTTTTAGTTCTGGACACAGATCCCCAGTGCTGTGTGATAATAAATTAATCACCTGTTTCAGAAAGGACTTAAAAGACTTCAGTGAGTTTTCTTTAAATGAATCCTGCCAATGTAAAACTTATCTATTTTTTTTTTCTTTACCTACAGCAGTTCTTGAGGTGCTAAAGGACAAGAAGAGGTCAGAATCTGGAAGAATTCGAAGACGAAATTTGTTGAAATTTCTAAATATTTAGCCAAGGTTATAGTTACTGATGTAATCGAGGATGGATCATTTGCTTTTGAGGTAACTGGTTCAAATCCAATCCACGGTGCTCAGTTGCAGGTACAGAGGTGTGGATGTGTGTGTGTGTCCCAGGAAGTCGAATTATTCACCTAAAATTCAACCTGGACAGAGATCTGGGGCCACAAGCTAATACTGTCTAAACTATTGATAATCCTATAATCAAATAGGTCACTGATTTGCTTTATTTTTATCCTTAGTGAGATTTAATCAATATTGCTGATATAATTAAGGCATAAGTAATTTTCCTTTAAGTGTAGTCATAAAAACTGTTTCCAGCTCAATCTCTGTTGAAATGTCTTATTTCTTTCCTGCTTTTATTTTACTTCAAGGGGTTTTAGTTGCTAGCTTGGATTAGAGAGAGGAAGAGTTAATTAAAAAAAAAAACCCAACAAAAAACTCCCCAGAAAAGCAGAAAATCAAACTCTTTCAAGAAAATGATTTTTTGAGAAAAATAATTACTCCAGTTTCTGTGGTGAATATCTCAACTTTTGGCTGATTCTTTTACCTGAACTCACTTCTAATGAGAAACTGGGATTAGCCATTCCCTAACCTCAACCAGAACAAGCAAGCCTGAAGTTTCTACTTAAAGTAGGTAATCTCTGATTTATTAGGGAACATGGACTGATAAATTTTGAGAGGGCATTTCCAACATTACTTGTTCAGTAGCTCTGGGTGATTTATAAAATCACTTTATTTTGTGAGTTTAGAAAACTCATATTCCAACTGTGGATTTTTTTTCCTTTTTCACTTTCCTGCTACAGATATGCTGAAATAAAAATGTGTCCACAGCTAAATTAAATGTGTTTAGTTTCAAGGGAGGGGCCTGATGGTTTCTTCATTGCAGAAGCAAGATGATTAACAGATTGGAATTTTGAAACATTCTCTTCATCTCAAGCTTAAAGAGATATTAACATAAAAAAAAAAAGTAATAAAAAGCTATCTAAATGGGAATCAATTGCCAACATTTCATTATTTCAAATATTTTCTATTCAGAAACTGACTCCCAGCACTGTCATAATATTTAAGGGCTGTGGAAAATGGAGTGTTGTGTTGGCAATGTTTGAAAATTGCATGAAAGAGAAGACTGAGGAGGATTTCCAAAACCTCCACAAAACATGATAGTTTAACAATCAGTATATGAGATATCTATATCTATCTATATCATATTCCAATGCTACCATGATACAGAGTGCACTTCTGGTCATGTCTGGTCATACTAGTATTAATTTTCCATTAAAAAAAATAAAAAGACATATAATCAAGCCACCAAGAAAAGAGGAAAAAAACAAAGGACGTACAGGAAATGTAATTTTACTTTCATTTTATAATAATAATAGATATGCAAACAAAATTAAATTGAGAGCATTAATTTAAATTTCTCAAAAGGAATTATTCTTTTACATGAAAAACAATTAGCTTGCAACAATCTGTCAGAAGCTATGATGGAAGTTGAGACAATAACCTAGTCCCTGTGGACTAAGATTTTAACATTTCACAAGTGAATTAGGTGGGTATTTTTGTACTGTGGAAATGAAGGCAGAAGAATTACCCAAAATGGAAAAAAAAAATCTTGAAATAGTGTTTCTTGTATTTGAAGACATATCTCAGGCCTTTATTTTAGACATGGCTCTAGATGGAGTCAAGGCTTTATGAAAAGGTTTTGATTTACTTCAAGTTAAGTTGTAAATACCAGTGTTATGTTCAGTGTCATAAGCCAGGAGATGTCATCTTTTAGATGCTGTTTTATCCATTCAAGTATCCACCTGAATCTTGAGACAATTCTGACATGACAGGTGCAGCAGTTTTTGGGCTATTTTTAAGGAGCTTGCGAAGGCCTAATATCTTTAAACTGACAAATATCATGCAAGGCCTTTGCTCTGGACCAATTATCTTTAGCTGAAATGGTAATTAGGCCTGGTTTGCCTTTCCAAATAGTTCTTGGGAGTACCATCAAGCAATGTTTGAACACCTCAGAAGGAAAACATTGCTTTCCACAGCTGAGGAGGAAGAAAATGTAAAATGGCTGAAACATTACTGCAGATAAGGAAATAAATCCAGCTTCTGAGAAAACCAGAGAGACCAAAGTTGTTTGCAAATTGTTCCATATAAAATATACTTATTTTGGTGCTGAATTAGGTGTTGACTGACCTGCACTAAGCCTGTTTTTACTGCAGGTGCCATCCATGCCAGAAGTGCCTGCAGAGGGCAGTGGGGGGAGCTCTGCTAGGACTGAGGTGCCTTGGCTGGATACAGCAGGTGCAGAACAGAGTCTCTCTCACAAAAAAAGCAACCTGCTGCAGCTCCTCTTGCTTCAGAGCAACATTTCATCTCTCTGGAAATCATATTCCATCGGGTTAAGGAAATACCATGCTGGGATTGTCAGCAACATTCCTCACTGCTGTTAAGATACCAATTTAGCACCACATTTGCTCTGAAGAGACAGCAAATAATGAGTGTAAGCTGGAAAAAACCCCAACCATGTGAGTTCCTAGGCAGACACCTTCTTTGTATGGCCCCTACAGCAGTGTCCATTTGTTTTTAAGTGACTCTCAGCTCCTGTGTCCCACTGTGTGAGATGAAATACAGCCAGGGAGCAATCTCTCCTCTCCTCTTACCTCAGGGCAAAGTGGCTGGACTGAGGCTCAGGAGGGAAATGAACCAAGCAGCACATTCTGCTGTACTTGTGTGGATAAAATAGTATGGAAACTGAGGGCACAGTCCAAAATTCCCTATAGATAATCCTGGAAAATCTCATATGCTCATTGCTTCCCAAGGTGGACCAACTGTGGTAGCACTTCTGCTTTCTCATCCTAAAAGAGTGAGCAGAAAGTCCTCAAGGGATGGATGCAGGGAATGGCTTTAGCTTTTTTTAGGGAGAAAAAAAAATGCACAAACTCCTCATGTTCCTGTGGCTGCTTTGGGTTCATTTGGAGATAAGACAGAAACCCCCTCACCTCCCTAAACCCAGCAACGGGGCTTGGTGCAGACAGAAAAGCCACGCTGACCACTGCTACTACAGCAAAAATGTAAAGAAGGGGAAGTGGTTTATGAACAATTTGATGTGCATGAGGTGTTTTGAAGCCCAGGAAAAGGTTAAGAAAGATATTACATAAAAATAAGCTCAAAAATTTTTTTATCATGACAATTTAGCACTGGCTTTGGTCACCACCTCTCTGGAGCTGAACAAAATGGAACAACTCTATCCCTTTCTGCATCCTAAGGGCATGATAGGACAGGGCTTGTTGTTTGTAGAATAATGGTCAAAACAACTTTGCATAACCAGCTGCAGTTAAAAATTATCTGCAATATTTGCATCAAGCACTTACATGGAATGTTTTTAGCTTATACTTTGATTGTAGTTTAGGCTGAATTTCAACAGAAGTTTTTAAAGCAGAATTGAACCAACATTACATCATCTGAAGCTAAAAAGGAGTTTTACATAGCAGAAAAATGAAAGAGGTGCTTTGGATTCATATATCACCCACAGAGTTGTTTTGTTTTTTCCTTAAAAACGTGTAAAAAGATAATTCAGCAAATTTCAGTCACATCCATAATTTGTCTTGCATCACGGAATTTCCAACAAATTCAATGGTATGTGAAATATGATAACAGAAAGGCAACCAAACACTTATTGTTGTTCAGTCTAAGGCTCGGGATAGTTTAAATTCTCTCATTTAAATTTACTAAAGTTACAACTGCATTGTTTTTCAGGATATTGTTGGGGGGGTTTTGCCTAGTTCATGTATCATATTGGAATTGAGGTAATCTCCTTCTTATTTTGAATTCTGTAATTCCATTCGTTCCACAATTAAACGAGTCACTGTGTGGTAATCTGGTGATTCTGACACTATCATCCCAACAAAGCTGTATGAAATAAAGTGGGGTTATCTGTGTGCTAATCCTGCAAAATCAAAATGGAAAATGTACAATAAATGTATAGGTCATAAAAAACCAGGAATATTTAGAGTTTCCTGGGCTACTTCCACAGTTGTATAGATTGTGTAGATTGTATAGATTATTTGAAGGGGAGCTGTAGCAGTGCACTCTGCTGACTCTTGGAAAATCCAGCAAATATTTTACAGAAGGCATCAATTGCTCATCTTTGTGTGTAATGCTGAACTTTTACAAAATGTGTTATTATTAAGGATTAACTACAGCATTACCTTTTAATAGGATCGTAAATCTTTAATTACAGTTCAATATGGTACCGACTAAAATTGCTTTTGGAATGAAATGTTTTTGTTAAATGGCAAAAATACGAAATTTCCTTCAGAAGTAAAGAAATCACAACTTCTTAGGGAAAGGTTAAGGCATGCAAAATTCCCACTGACTTCAAAATTTGCTGGTGTCTGCCCACTGACTAACACAGAATTTACCCAGTCTGCCACTACTATTTTTAATACTTTTAATGTCATTAAAGTGTCAGGTCCCTCTGTGATTCTTATATTTATATATTTTTTGAACTCACAGTAGTGTCAGCTCTAGTTTTGTAAGAGATCTCATCCCAGGGAAGGGCCTTGGCAGGACATTTTTTCCTGCAGTCAAAGATCGAGGCAGGGGAGAAACAACAGATTGGTGAAGAGACAGTTTCCTTCAGGAAACGAGAAGGTCCACTGAAATTTTATTGAAAATACAGCTGGAATTTCTTGCCAGTTGAGACATGAATGTCCATGGCTATCATTGCGGCTGCAGTTTCAGCTCCAGCTCGGTTTCTCTGCAGTGAGCTTTCCAAACATTTTTCTCCTCAGGCTCTGGGGCTCAAATGCTGTAGTGAAGGGAAAGTTCTTCAGCCATGCAAACCTTCAAATTATTGACTGAATGGATACTTCAGGCATGTCCCAAATGGATAATTTCTCTGACAAAAGTTTTAATTCTTGTTGTGTTCAGTTCAGAATGCAGACATGGGACAAACATCATGGTTCCTCCAGAGAGTCCATAATGCATTTAAATCCTTTCCTGTTTGTTTAGTCTTCAATATATTTTGTTTTCCAAACAGCCACTGACTTTTATGTGGGAGCATTCTCTGGACCATACCCTTGGATCACACTCATGAGTGGGAAGGCCATGCATCCTACCCACTCCTAAACTTGCATTCATGAAATGAAAGAGGAAATCTGTGCCAAAGACAGGGAGTTGCATGAGGAAAATGTGTCCTGAAGAGATGTGTAAAGAGGTAATGCTCCAGCTGCAAGGAAAGGGGAAAAGGGGACTCTGCTTTCACAGCAGATATTTTCCAGCCCACTGATGTCAAACCCAGTGTATCCTTATTAGAGTGCACAAGGTGGGGAATTCTTTCACACTCACAGATAAACTGGGCAAGGCAAAATTGTGTGTGTGTGTTTGGTGAAGCTGCATCACAGCAGCTGCTGGTTTAAGCAGCTCTTTCCGCTCCGTGTAAGGATAAAAGATCATTGGCAAGTGAGGTTGGTGTTGGTCCCAAGGCTGTTCCACAGGCTTTCAGTTAAAAGCTAAAATTAAAGAGATTTTGCAAGTGAAACCGAATTTGCCTTCTTTGTATGCAAATGGGCCTCACTGTAAATCAGGTGTGTCTTTGTTCACATCACAAAGATGTACACATCTGATTAATGCACATCTGTACCATTCTTCTTACCTCTCTCCTGAGCCCCTCTTGACTGCTGTTACTGTCCCTATGTCTTTTTTTTTTTTTTTATTTGTTTTTTAACTGTCTCTGCTTTCCTCTCAGATCTGGGAGCACCAACACAGCATTTCCAAGGTAAGGTTGCAAAGTGTTTGTGCAGGCAAAACAGCAGTGTCACAAGGTTGGGGAGGAGGATGAAATAAAGATTGCCTAAAACCTCTTAATCTAAAACAGCGAACAATACTCCACATTAATTAAAGCATTATTATTTGTTGCAGATGAAGGGAGCAGAATTTGATGACTGAATTGTGCATCATTCCCAAGAGCAGCAAATTTCGATTTTAAGGGGGTTTAATCAGATTTTTTTAAAAATCTTCAGTTTTACCCTGGGTTTTCAGTGCTTAGCTCTGCTTAACTGCAGAATCACCTTCAGTTACTGGCAGATCCAGTGTTGAACACCAGCATATGTTGGGCATACATGCAAAAAAGTTATAATCTAAAGTTATAACCTACTCGAGTTTTTTCAGTCTATCTTCACAGCCCGTTTCTTCAGGCAGTGCAACTTGTGATTTTGTTTTTTAATATACTGCTTGGAAAAGTACAGGCAGCTTACAGTGACAAAGCCCCCAACAATCAGAAAGTTTGCAATTTTCTTCTCCTAAGAGGTTGCCAGCTTATTAGAGTAAGTTTGTGAATGAATACCACAAGTAATTTGCCTAGATTTGTGTAAAACTCATGTATGAAACTTCAGATTATTACAGGCAGCTTACAGTGACAAAGCCCCCAACAATTTTTATTGTTAAAAATTATTACAATAATTGTAAAAAATTATTACAATAATTTTATTGTTGTTACCAAGCCTTCATAACAGAATAGGCAATTAATTAAATATTTTCTTAGCTTACACTATCTTCTGAAAGATTTTTTTTCTAACAAAATACTATTTTTGAAAATAACTATGTGGATAGCTTTTAGGTGCTTTTTGGGTGTAGGATTTTTGTGTGTGTATGTTAGTCTCCCTGCTGAATGTACCTTATAATGTCAGAGAGACTGAGAGTTGATTTGTTACTCCATTTCCGCCAGCTGTAATTTACCACAGGATTGTAGATGTACGTGAACTATAACATAGGGAAGGGAAAAATAGTATTTCTCATTATATTGATATTATTGGCTAGACCGGGTAAAAGACTACTGACTGAAGCTCCAGGCTTGGTGGAACACATATCGTTTTTGTTTTAATACAGCTTTTGACAGGGCTGTACTTTTTATTTTATTTCTTCATTAATGTTTTTATTCATGGAAATTAACTGTTCCCCTTGGCACAGATGGCCCCAAAGCCATTGCCCTTCACTTGTGGGCGGAGGGGTGAGTTGTTAATCTTGGTTGTCACAAAGCCTATTTTATTCCAGGCTTTTCTTCTCCCATTTTCCAGGCCATACAGCTCTTCTGTCTGCTTTTGTCTTTTTCTGCACATATCTGAGCCAGAGAGCTGATGCCCTGTGTCTTCCTAGCAAAGTCCACCTATACTTTCTCTGACATGAAATTAAACCAGGCAAAAGTCAAAATTTACGCTCTGGGAAACAGCTTCCACTGAAAAGTGCTTGTGGCTATGATCATGCTGTATTTTCTGCAGGATAGGTAATATTTTAAAAATAATACTCTCTAGAGCCTGGGACCCCATAGGAACCCCTCTATTCTGCTGGATCACTTGTGTTTCATTCTGCCTAGCCCTCCTTACCAGAGTCTCAACTTATTCCCATATTTTACCAAATTTCTGTCGTGACATCGCTGGGTACATTCCCACGTCCTTCACAGAAAATGAGCTGAGGTTTTGTATGAATGTTTTGGGCTTTACAGTTTGTTTTTTAAGGCACACTTGCTGCACAAGACTGTGCTGTTGCAGTAGGGAGACACAGCACTTCTATTTCAGATCCAGCCATGGAGAGGTTTCTTTTCCTTTAAAGCTGCTCCTTTTTGAGATCCTTGGCCACAGGAATTGTGGCAGCAATTACCTGGTTCTGGGTTTGCTGTGAGTGCTCATGCCCTGAAGGGAAAGCAGGCTCTATCGCTGCTCTTCCTGCCAGTCTCTTTCTCTCAGAGCCTTGGAAGAGAGCACAGCATCTCAGCAGAGCCATCCTAATTAGAAAGAGCCAACAAGTTGCCACTTCATTTGAACTGCCTCTTTTCAGCTGCTTGTTTGGAGGGCACAAATCCCATCAAAACAGAAAATCACTGAGTGGCATTACCATTTTTACTGGGGTAGGAAGTGGGTTTCCACTCTTTCAGCAGAAAGCAGAAAAGGGGACACAAACGTGCAAACACACAGAGACTCTTATCGGTTTCTTTAGGGAAAGTTTCGTCTTTGGGACAGTATTTCCTGACTGTTTGTCTGAGACGTGGTTTAAAGACTGTGTCCTTAATTAAAATGCAACAAATATCCAGTGCTCCAGAGCCAACACAACAGTGTAAGGGAAACGTGGCCAACCTTCGACAGAGACTCTCATTCTTTCAGCAACTGATGTAGTTGTGTTGGCAGTGGTGAGCACAGATTGAAGAAGGAGCCAAAACCATATGAAAAATACATAAAATGACAACCTGCTATCACATCTCCTCAAGTTATGATCTCATCTTGATTTCCAAGCCAAGTCAGCCTTTACCTTGTTAGTAGCACTGATAATGGACACCGATCACATTGGCAGGAAGTGGAATTTATGGACAACTAATTGGTGGTGTCATTCCCTCCACCTTCATAGCCCAAATTAGTGTTGGAACTTATCCCTGAAATTCAGTTTGGATATTTTGGGCTGCTGTAGGGTGACACAGCACCCAGATCCTGCCCCTAACACTGATTAACTTTCCCACAGCAGGTTTCACCAGAGAGTCCTATTAATCAGAGGTGCCCTGCTCAGGTTCTAAACTGGGTAATTAATTTTTCCCTGCCTGCATTACCTTTGTAGTTTCAATTACTTTACAGCTTTTTTTTCCCCTCTTTTTTTTTTCTGTTAAAACACGTTTTCCTGAAGTGGTGTGCAGTCTGTAATTGCTCTCATACATGAATCCACCTCAGATATATCTGTATTTGAACCAGAAAAATTATGTCCCTCCCAACATTTGTATAGCCCTTGCAGACACTCTAGGAAATGAAGAATATGTCTGCTTCCTTGGTGATATAACAGCAATTCAAGATATATCATCACCATACTTTGAAGTAAATATACCCACATTTTTTATGCACTTGAAAATGTATAAGTGTTGCACCTTTCATGGGCCCATTGCCCTCAGCATAAGAGCCCCAGAGACCTGCAGAAAATCCTTCATGTCCCCACCTAAATCAGTATGTGGAAGGCACTCTCTGATAAGAGAGGGTGCAGGCCCCAAATATTTTGTTTTTTCTGGGGCACAACACATCTTTTAGCTGCCACAGCTCTTAACTGTTCTTATAGCTCTTAGCCATACTCTTCACTAGGACTCCAAAAATAAATTTAACCTGTAGCTTAGTTCACCAGAGCTATCCAGAAACGTGGACATAAATTCCAAACAGTCAAATAAAACTTCATGCATTAGATGAGGACAGAGAGCAGAAAGTTTTGATTCAAGGCTGATACTGTTTAGGTTGTTGCACACAGATAATTTCCATCCCTCTGAGAAATTAAAAGGAAGAAATAATAAAAAAAAGTGTTGTTAGTAGGCCTATCACTGAGATCTGTGCCAGGGGAATATTGATTTGGCACTGCTAACCTGCAGGAAAGGCAGGGGTTCCTGCTTTTGCTGTAGCAGTAATAAGGTGAAGCTGCACTCCTCAATGATGTTCCTCTCCAAACACAATCAGTATTCAGGACCACTGTTCCCTACTGGAGAATTCCCCAGCAGGAGAAGATGGGGAATGAATTGTTCTGCCCACATGGATTTTAACACATTCACCATGGAACTATGTTGGTTCTGTGCTTTTTACCCTGTGGACACTGCGAGGGGGCTCTTGGGTTTGATGTGCTCAGGTTTGGTTTGTGAGGCTGGTTCAGGTGCTGCTGTGAGATCAGCACTGCTGGGGATCCCCAGGTGAAGTGGACACTGAATTTTCATGTAGCAGTACAGACCCTTTTAGCACAGCACCCCACACACAAAGCATCAGAGCTGCCAGCACAGGAGGGCACTGGGGCAGGTCTGCAGTGGCCTGACAACATTAAGGGGGGCCAGAGACCTTCCCTTATCTCATTAACTTCCAACACTTGGTAAGTGTAAGGAGGAGAGAGCAAAGGGAGAGATGACATATGGAAGGGGACGAAAAGAGAACAGGTAACAGAAGAGAAGCAAACACTGTGTTTGCCTTGGGACCTGGAACTGCTTTTCCTGCCTTGTAGAGCAATATATAAAATTAACTATTTTCATAATTAAAAAAATAATATACTGGCACTTCTCCAGCAAAATGAATTTTCATATTTGGAATGGCATTCAAATTCCAGCTTTTTTTCAGCACAGATGCAACACAAAATTTGGGTCCAGTGTGAGTCCTTGAGGGTCTATGTTTTTAGGTCAGCAGCAGTGATTCAAGTGTAGTATTGTGGTTTGAGTGTGCAATGCTGGGTTCTTCCTCTGTCCCATCCTCCCATCTCCTGGTAGAGTTAAGTAGGAAAAGACTTTGAGGCCACATGCTGAGGACAGCTCTTCCAGGCACTCTGAAGGCTCAGCAGTGCAGGTAGCAGGACCTAAGAATTTCTAGTTTAGGGCATAATTGCAGCATGTAAGAGCTACTCCACGATCCTCATTCCTGAGGACAGGAATCATGAAGTGTGGATGCAGAAATGCTGAATATTTCTCTATACAGGACTTTCTTCAGTTCTGAAAGATCACCAGACATCACCCCAGCTGGGAGTGCAAAATGGCCAGTCACTACAAGTGCTTTTCATACTCAGTTTTCCCACTATACAAAAATCTAATTTTCCTTAATGTCATGCTGCTAGTGTATTATCATCCACTTCTGTGCCCTTTCTGCTGCTGAAATGGTGAGAAAAGCATGCGGGAGCAGGGAATTGAGTGTGAGTCGAGGGCCAGTGTCTTAATCATTACAGTAATCTACTTTTCTGCTTTCCAGCAAAAATGAAGAGCAAGAAAATTGAAAGAGACATCGTGGCTTTTTCATTGATTTTGAAACATTTTCTGCTTTTTCACGCTGTAGACTTTATTCTAAACATTTGTTAATGTCACGGCTGCAGAAAGGCTCTGCTGAATCCCCATTTCTCTTCCTTTTTCTTGCAGATTAACACCACAGAGAGCTTCAGGAACTGCACCCAGCACTTTCCAAAGAGGTATTCCCACAGCTGTGAGGCTGGGAATGTCCCACTGCTGAAATTCTTGCTTGGCCCAGCTCAGAGTTCAGCTGCCTTTCTCACACTCTTGGTTTTTGGCTTAGGTTCAACCTTAGTTTGCAAAGAGCTGTGACTAGAATGTCCTGTCACAGCACCCTCCCAACCTGCCCCACATTTTCCTTTCCTTGGGCCAGCCACATGAAATCATTTCCATGACAATAAACAGCTCACTTAAAAAAAAAATACCAACTGTGAAAATAAAACACCCCTTTATTGCCCTGGCATTTCAGTACAAACATTAAATTAATTTTTTAAATGGTAGTAAAGCACAAAACAAGAAAAAAAAAAGCTTTGATTTGGGTCTTTGGCTCCCACTAGACCCCAATACAAGCGAGTTTCACATAAAGAGTGCACTGTTAGGTTGGCCAAGCCTATAAAGGCAAAAATCAATAAAAATCCGTAGGTCAAACTAGTTATACCATATTTTGTTTATCTTACTTTACTTATTTTCACTCTCCAAGGACTTCATAAATCATTTTGGTTTTGTTCCTCACTCTGCATTTCACTCCATTTCATGAGGTAACCTTGTTTAAATCTGTATGAGTTTGTCTTTGGGAGGGGATCCTGCCAATACTGTTGTGGTTACATAATATCTTACAACTAATTTTACCAGAAAATTCTCTCAAATCACCCAGGAAATTTTTGAAAAACAATTGAACATACTTGTTTTTCGGAAATAATGCTAGGAAATTTCCTTTCTGTTAAGAGGAAGTTTAAGATGGAAATCACTGTAAATATAAAACAAATCTAACTCTGTAAATGTGTTTGTCACCTCAAGAGTTTATAATATACTATAAGAATTGCTGGTCAGATGTCTACTCATCAGCAAAATAAATACTCCTTGAAATCGTACAGGCAAGTGTAAGAAAATTATTAAAATATTAAGGGGAAAGAAAAATTTATCCTGTGGAACATATCCATGTGGTCCAACTACTACCTCCAGCCGGGAGCTAGGCTTTTCTCTGTAAAACTGTGCAAAATTGTAGTTAATCTAACAGTAAATTAATCACACACAATTTTACATACTGAAATGAAATAAACACATTTATCTTGGCTTTTTTTTTCTATTTATTTTAGGGCTATATTTGCATGGACCTTGATAAGAAGAAAATCCACGTATTCTTTCCTTCAGAATTCTTCTTCTAACTTCTAATTAATTTTGCACATCCTCTGAGATGCACTTCCACCTTCCAGAAAAGCCATTTCCTCCCAATTTGTATCAACTGCTAATTCGCTGCTCCTTCTGGAGATTCTCACTGCTGCTTCATGGATCCATTGAAAGGCTTTCCTTTGAGAAGCTGCCCCCACTGCTGTGCCAGTGATTGGTGCTGGCAAGGAGGACTTGTGGCTCTCGTGAGAGTTCACCTGGCAGTCATCAACAGCAAACCCCATGTGCTGGAGCTGGGAGCGGGACGGCCGCGGAGGGAACAGGGCGGAAAATGGAAATAGAATTGGGAAGTGGCGGGCCCAGCTGACTTCTCTGAACCCTGGGCAGGTGACACGCTTAAGGAATGGGGTTAGAAAGCTCAGTCTCCTGTCCTCCTGTGTTCTGGGCATGGTGGAACAGCAGCATTGTCTATGTGTGTGTAGGTATTGAAACAGGGAAGAGCAGAGAGTCTGTAACATGACTGGGTTCCTTAAAACTGTGTGGATCAAGAGGTACAAACAGGGGTCTTTCCAGTCACAGTTATTTTACAGAAATCCTTACATGAAAAAAGTGGTGTTTGTGCTCAAACCTGTGCTGCTTGGAGCCCAGTGCTCCATTTCACGGGAGTGGTTTTATGCCCAGTTCTCACCACTGTGCCCAGCCTGTGCTTTTCTCTGGGAGCTTGCCAGGAACACGATGGGCCTGAGCTGCTCCAGGCACAAGGGAGGTCACACTAAGGTGATATTTTATGTACTCGGGGTCAGGGGCTGATCCTACGAGGGTTCATTTTGCCTGTGTTGCATTACATGTGTGCATCTCTTCCTGCACCTTTTTAAACAATTGTCTCTTGCTTCTCCCTTCTTCCCCTCACAGTGTGGCATCTCTGGAATCAGCCCCTTTGCTGTGGCTCCCCAGGCTCTGGGACTGGATTTGGCAGGGTCTGTGCTGCACTACAGCAGGAAGCTGGACTCTAAACCTGTGAAATCTGTGGTAAAGCATGCCAAGGTTTTTCATCTGAGCTGATGTTAGTGTGCCACTTTGCTCTCTACATCATTTTGTATCTTTTAATTTATAGGAAATTTTGGTACCTAAAAAAAAGAGGCTCCTTTATAATCAAATGCAAATGCTCAGTTCTCTTGGCAATAGTTTTCCACTGCCTATCCCTGTGAAGACTGGTTAATTATCTGATTTAACACCAATTCCTCATGATGGCAGCTGACAGGAACACGTATGGAATACCTGAGACTAGTCCAGGGTTCTGAAATTGTCCAGCACCTCAAAACATGATCTGACTTGTTTGGTGCTGAAGAACACCTGAAGGTTATTAAAACTTGTGCAAGGTACAGTCAAGCCTTCATTTAGTGCTGTACTATATGGTTTGTAAAGTGTAACAGCTCTAAAGTTATACATTAACACCATGAATTTGTAGTGGGTTTTGCATATTACATTAATTCCAATTAATAGGGAATTAGTGCCACCCAATGTAAAAATGTAACCCAAGTGTCTCTGATACTAGAAGGGAAGGCCTTCTCATTCTTTCTCTCCCATTTGCAGTAAACATTAGGGAAATAAAAATTACCATGGATTATGGAGCTGTTAAATATTATATATTCCTGTGCTATTAAATGTCATCTATTGCCATTACATAAACCTTACCTTTGATTAGCAACAAATATTCTACTTTATTCTGAGAAACTGGCCTTTTCGTAATGCTCTAAAGGATTAATTGTGGTAATGAAATATTTCCCTGTCACAGTCTTGTGTAAACTGTAATTATTTTGGCCCCAGTTCTGCAAAGGCCTATGCAAGTCCCTAATTGCACTCAGGTGAGGAGAATTAAGTGCGTGCATAAATATTAATGTGGGTAGAAGCAAGGTCCTATGTGTAGCTTTTTCTCCTTTTACCAAACGTATAAGCCTGAATTCCAGTCTCTCTGGCTGTTTTATAGGAGGAAAATAACACTTAATAAAAATTAGTGAGGGCAAAGATAAATACAATGAAGGAATGCTCTGGCTCCCCAATAATTAATTACCTATCACTTATCTGTTTTATTCTGTTGGTTTTGAAGTAAGAGTGTACCAGCCCATGACACCTTGAAAAGAGTCAGGGTGAAGTAGAAGTAAATATTACTGGAGCTTTTGAGAATGTTTAGGTCATGATGCTATAACCACTTCCAGGTGGGCAGAAAAGCCAGTGCATTGGTTTTGTTGTATGACTGACAGTGTGTTGTAAATGAGGTGTGAGGAGAAAAGTGCCCAATCTCAGCTATTCTTTAATTATCTTTATTATCTTTATTTAATTATTCTTTAATTATCGTTAATGTCTGGCTGAACCTGAGCATGCAACTTCAAGAGAATGAGGGCCAAAACCCCCCAGCATCTCTGTTTCTAATGTGAGTTTTGTGAAATTTGTCATTTGGTTACATTAAAATTTATAATGGGATACATAATTCTTCTTAAAACCCCAAATTTATAAAAATTGCAGAATCAAATAAATCTTTAAAAATCCAACCTATAATCTGGCTTAATAAACTTGACTTTGAGCCATTCAAAAGACAGCTGTTATTTTGAGACATAAGCAATGAATATTGTGAGGGATTTTACAATAAATTTCAGCACAATCCAAATTTTTAACAAAAATACGATACTTAGGGAGAAATGCATCTGGATAGGATGTTTTGACTATTACAGTGTGAAGTGACTAGTGTAAAAAGTCCTTTAATAAATTGCATACATTTCCTTCCCCACCACAGTAATTTTAAAAATGCATTATTTTTAAGGGATAGACATAATAGAAGATTCAAAATCTAATTGTAAAAGCAATAATTTGTGTCATGCACTCATTTATTTTTTTTCACAGCTCCAATTTAACTCATTTTTTTGTTACCACAATGTAAATGACAAACATGTTTGTAGCTGCCTTTATATCAGGTTATATATTAAAAGCTCTCAGGTTTGCTGCTCATTCTGGTGCACAGAAAATGCTTTTTGGAACAAATTACACAACATGGCACTCTCTGGGTTTTCAGATAGATGTTGGGTCTAATTGTAAAGAGTTTGCCTGTTTAAGAGGGTCTTTGATTGACACAAGTGGAAAGCTGAGGTGCTGCTGCTGAGCTGAGCTGGATGGTAATGCCAAAATTATCTACCAGGGGCCAAAGGGAGACATGCTGCTCCCAAAAATTTGTCATTTCCTCTCTTTGGAACACGAGGGGAGAGCTGCAGTGCCCACCCTGCAATCCCCCTCCTTTTGATTGGATGGCCTGGATAACACAAGCTACAAACCTAGAAAAGTGGTCATAAACCCAGGGACTTAAACACCCCAAAATCTGCCCAAAACTGGTGGAGAAACTGAGGAATATGACCATCAGCTTGAATAAAGAGTAACTGGGGATTAAAAAGAAACTTTGAAAAAAATCTGGAGCCAACTTGAGAAGGAGCAACAAAGCAACGACGTGTTTGGGGCCGGGCATCTGGGGAGGGCTTTGGGGTTTGTGTGCCTTGGAGGTGGCATGGGAAGGTCTGGAGCATCTGCAAATGCTTATTAACACTTTACAAGTGTCCAGTGTTGTGCTGAATCTCTTCTACTGCTGGTATAGACCCTGAATACCCAGGTCACAGATTGCCAGTTATTTATGAGCTGTTAATAAATCGATAAAACTTCTGATCTTGATTTGATTTAAACCACCTGAACTGAGGAGATTTTCCCTGTAACCATTGTGTATTTCAGGGGGATGTTTTAGGCCTTGGTAATTTCTGCTTCCTTGTACAAGAAATTTCTTTTTCTTTCTCATAACTTTCCCTCCTTGTCATGCCCCAAATTTCTATATTTGTTAAAGATGTCATAAAATTAGCTTCTGGACTCTAGCGGAGCCAGGAAAGTTTTTTTCCCCCAGTTTTTTCCATGCCATCATTTTGCGAGTGAATTAAATACAAGGAGAAGGGATGATCAAATAGCCTTTGTACTAAGACCATTTATGGGATTATACATTTAATTTATGTATAATAAAAACCCTTATAAAACATGCCGGGTAGTGGAATGTGGAAGATAAACAAACAAACAAAAAAATCCACTCATAAAAGCACAGGAGTGCAGATTCCTGTGGGATCCTGTCCCCTTCTCTGAACACATTTAAATTCAATTAGCACACCGAGATATATTCCAGACCCTTTAGTCCAACTGTGCCTTCTAAGGTGGAAAACACAGAGCAAACCCCCCTTTCTACTGGGATCTATTTTTAACTCTCAGGGCGCATTTTAGAGATCAGCAAGAGGTACAGAAAGTCAGTGCAGCTTTGCTTGCCTGTGATCTTGTGCTGCAGCAAGGGCAGCAAACGCCTTTCTCCAAGTGAGCTGCTTTGTCTGTTTTCTGAGCCATTTCTTTGAACTGCCTCTCATTAAAGAGAAAATAGCATTTTGCTGCTTCAGATTTGCTGGGAGATTCATATTAAGCTACAAAGAAGTTCCTCTCCACGCTCCTGTGATCAAGTTGTGTACGATGAGTGGAGCTGGTCCCTGCATGCAGTAGCAGTGCAAGGCTTATTGCATCTCTCAGGTCCCAATTATGCTTTTGGAAGTGCTCCCTCCCATTATGAAGGCAAATTTGCTCACAGATGCATTGTACCCAAAATGATCCACTTCTGCTGCATGATGAGCTTTATTGAGGTTTCCCAAGCCTGCCTTTTCTTGAGATTTTTTCCAGGATTTTATGCTTTTGAAGAAATACCTGTGTAATGTGTTACAGGATGCTGAATAATCCACATTATTCCTGCTTTTTAATCAAATTTCTGCAGTTCCTCCACTTTCAAAATCCATATTTCTAGACAACCACATGCACCGTATCTTTGAAACGGAGGGAGGATTTTCATGTTGCTTATGCATCCTGTGATTTTAAGGCATGTTGCCTTTGCAGGAGAAAAAGCCAGAAGCTTTTCCTCTACACTGGGTAATGAAAAAAGTATATTTCAAGGTGACAAATGCCAATATTTCAATGCTCAAGAAAAAAAAGGAATTGTCTACTATGTCTAGAGAATTGTGCAAGCATCCTGCTTTGAAGAAATGTGATTGAGAGATGCTGGTCCGCCCTATCTACCCGGGGTTGGTGGGTCCTGGTGAAGATTTACCAACTGAGCAGTCCTCAAGAGGTATAACAGGAAGTGTATGTTCTCTGTTTGCAGTTCCTGAAGACAAGGTTGCAGTGATGAAGGGAAAATGATGACAGCATACAAAAAGAGGACCTGATGCTACTCCTTTTTTCTGACCTTTCTTCACTGCTGAATATTGTGAAATAAATGAGGTGCAGAGAATTTTTTTTTTTTTTGGTGAGTTTGGGTCTTTATCTGCACACAAATAATCAAGGTTTGCCAAATGACTGAAAGGGTCCCACTTATTTTGAAAGTTTTACAATGCTATGTATACTCTTTCTCAAATGTCCTCTTATAATAGTCCTGAAGAGTCATCTTGTATCTCCAGTCCTGAACAACATTTTTGGATGTATTTATTTGTTGGATTTATATAATTGCATAACACAGCAACAGCTGAGAAGATCTACACATTCAACCAATTTTCTCAATGTAAAAATCATGTTTGTCTATTCATTAATGGACACACCAAAATGATGGAAAGAAACACAAAATTGTATCTGAATATGAATTGCTGTTGATTTGAACTTCCTGTCTGATAAACAGAGTCTCAGCATTTGCAAGTACCTATCTGGTCACATATGATTTATTACTAACTGGGCATATAAGGCAGTTGCATTTGCATTTCACAATTCCTATGAAGAAACACGTGCTATTTCTTCACGCCACTGAAAAATACAGTAAACTTTCTTCTACTCTTGATTTTTATTTTAAAAGAGTCTGTGGGAAGGTGTTTTATGTTTTTTGACAGCAGTAAAAATTGAGTCAAATATTTGATTGCAATATGGAATTCCTG
>NW_008237447.1:95213-99427 GCF_000691975.1 Corvus brachyrhynchos | reverse complement strand
AAAACATATAGGGGAACCAATGTAGACATATTTCATTTCCATCTGTTCTTTCCCCTGTTAACCTCAAATTTGCTTCAGTCCAGATCTGCTACAGATGCTGCCATTCTTATAGTCTGTTATTCTTTCCTGGGACTGTGTTTTGTGTGTTGAAGGCAGAATAAATTCAGAGAGGGTTTGGAAAAAATTCTTTGCTAGCAACTATCTGAATTTATATTTTGCGACCATGTCACACCAGAGCCAGCAAATGTTCATGTGCTCTTGGAAATTATCTGAATTTATATTTTGCGACCATGTCACACCCGAGCCAGCCAATGTTCGTGTGCTCTTGGAAACACAACAGGGGTTGAGAACTTCATCACTGATTTGCAGGTTAAGCCTGAATGTTTTTCAGGTGATGTCCTAAAGGTGTGAGAACTGCTGTTCAGGATGAAACAAAGGTGGGGTTTGGAAGAAGCCTGAAGAAAGGTAATGCTGTATCTTTATAGAAAGCCATTTTTAGGCACCCTGGGGAGCCAAACTAGAATCTGTGATCTTAGGACCATGAAGCTCAGAAGGAGCCTTATCAGAGGAGCTTTGCTCTTTGAGGAAATTCGTTCTTTTATTGCTGTAGGTGTTGAATGCTAAACTATCTGCACTGAACAACAGCAAGAGTGATGAAAAAGTGCTGGATATAAAAGGGAATATTAGGCTGACATTTTGTGGAAAGTCTGGTTTCTAACCTTCAGGACGCAATGAGGATCTAGGACAGGTGAGTTAAAATCTAATCCTGCCCCTATTACAAGCAAAGAGGTTCTGCCTTGTGACTTAATAGTGATTTGGAGAATACATGGGATTAAAACTTGGAGGTCTCCAGTTCAAATTGACCTTGCATCTTGATAACTGCAAATCAGATATACTTTGACCTTTTTTTTTTTCAGTTTTGAAAAGAACTGTAGCTTAAGCGGCCACAAAATATCATTTTCAGAGCAGTTTTGGCCTTTGTAGAGATTGCATCCACATGCTTCAGGAAAAGGGAGAAAAAGTGTGTAAAATGTGGTGTGCCTGTTGGAGCCCTGCTTAAGAGACCTCTAAAATGACCTGAAAAATGTGTTCTGTGCAACAGAGAAAAATGGACAACATTAAAACCCCTTAAGTGACAGCAATTACAGCCTCTTTGCTTTCTTCAAAGCACTTACAGAAGACGCAAAAAGGGAGGAAAGAGGGGAAAACAATGTAAAGTATGGAATCTTTTTCCTGGAAATCTCTGACCAACCTGGTGCTGTTGTTGGACAGTGCTGGCCCCCAAAGCAGCTGTAGCTGAGCACCCACACCACTGTGACCTACAACCATTAACACAAGATGGAGCTGGAAGAATTATTCTCATGTTACTGGTAAATTGTTCTCAGGTTACTCCACTGGAGGCCCAGCTGTGGTTTTGTAATGTGCAATTACACTGTGTAAAGTGAGGCTGGTGCTTCCAGGAAACAGGAGCACTGATGGAGTGCCTGTGCTCTGGGAGCAGCGAAGTTTTATCCCTCTGTTGAATAATTTTATCTTGGATCCATCAAACTGGGGTGGCATGAAGCTGAGGAGCTCCACCATCACTCTACCAGTCCTTATCTTGATTACAGACTTACACTTGCCCCCTCTGGCCCCATCAGCAGAACAGTTTGCCACGAGGTTTTTTTGTCAGGTCAGAAGTGAAGGCTGAACAATCTTCTTGTCTGATTTGCCTTTTTTTTGGTGTTGATCAGAGCTTCCATGCAGCTTCTGTCCTGCCTGCTATGAACTCGTGCTTGATGGAGTAGTCTTGCAGTCTTGGCCTGGCAAATGTGGTGTGATCGATTGTCCTTCATGCAGGTGAAGTTCAGCCCACAAATTCAGAGTTAATTCAGTGTTGTAAAGTATTTCAACAAACCTTAATAGTGTGCCCTGTTGTAAAGTATTTGAACCTTGATAGTGTGCCCCAGCCAAACAATCTTTAGTTATTTTTACTGGAGCACTCAGAGTGGGACCAAGATGGAATTATCCTCACCAGCCTCACTTGGCCTTTCCACCTTCAGCTGCAGCACATCAGCCCCAAGAGGGGTTTCAGCTCCAGTCTGAAGGTTAGAGGAGAGAGGTGGGACAGGTTTATATTTGTTCTCTGTTCTTTGCTCTCTTGTTGTTTGGATTTCCTGGACTAACTTGGCTGCTGATCACTGGATGGGTTTTGTTGCTGTCATCATCTTGGTGCTGCTTGCCTGCATCAGGAGCCCCACCTGTTAGAGCCCTCAGGAATTCATCAAGGACTGAAAGGTAAACTGTGCTGAACTGGGAAAGAATTGGGAAAGGAGAGGCTGAAAAACTAAATACCAAGACAGCAAGGAATAGATAAAAAAGGAGTGTGTTGCACTGCATTAAAACCAATCATATTATCAGAAAAGTGTGTGCAGAGCTCATGGCCAGAACAGAGCAACCAATCAAGCACTGTGAGATCTCAGGCACAGCAGTTGCAAAATGTATATGGACTGTATCATGCAAAGGTTGTAGGATGTATAAGTAGAGTAGTATGTAAAAGTAGGTAGAATGTAAAAATAAAATGCATAAGTACTGTGTTATGTAAAAGTTGTAAAAAGTGTAAGTAAGAAAATGTCTAAGTAGAGTGATGTGTATCTGTATAAGTAGGTAGAATGTATAAGTAAGCAAAGTGTGTAAGTAGGGTATGATGTCAAACTTGTGAGATGTGTGAGTGGAGTGTATTTTAAACGATAAGACACTTCTGTATAATCATATTGATTCGTTGTTCAGAAGGTATGAGTTCCTGCAATTCAGTATTCCTCTGTGTCCCTTAACACATTAATCTACTTTCGGCAGAGAACTCAAAAAACCATCAGTTCAGCATGACAAACCATTAGAAGCACTAAGAAAGGACTATTAGACTTAGTCTACTATTAATTTCAATATTTTTTGGGACACTCATCTGCTAATAAATTATAGCTAATTCTGATAGATTTCATTATATCACCTTATTGTGTACAGTGAGAAACAGCTAGCTGAATAAAACCCTGCTGGCTGATATTATACAGAGTATTTTTATGCCAAAAGCTTCTTTTCCTTGACCACTGTTTAATGTTGCTCTGTAATAGCAGTAATAACTACTTGCTCCAGCAGTTTTCCATGAATTTATACAAAGTCACTGATGTGAAATTTGACTGGTATTAAACTGCTTTTATCCCATATGTAATTACTGCAGGCAGGCACCCTTCCCTTCTGCCTCCTAAATTTTAATGTGTTGCACCACATGTAATTAAATATATGCACAAGGCATGTATTTTACAGTTTTGAGCCTTGATTACTTAATTTTAAAATGTTTTATGGTGGAATGAAAAGTTTACAATACTCTAGCCTACAAAAATGTAATCTTGTTGTAATATATCGCTCTAATTGAATTTGCAGCTCCCAATGACTTTCGAGGTGCTCTCAGAATGGCACTGGTGACAATATGCAGCCAGGGTGGAAATGGCAGAGATATAAAGCCCCCTGGCACTTCCTGCAGTGGCCACTGCTCTAACACATTTGTGACATGTTTTACTATTGGCATGTCCCACTTAACTCTGCCTGTCCTGGATATTGCCAGTAAAACACCGTAGGTATTTTGTTTTCTTCCTCTAACTCCTCCTGAGACACCCTTGGGAGTGTGAATTTGCTTCCAAGCCTGACATGAAGTAAAGATAACATAGAAATAAAACTTCTCACCTACTCATCACGTTACTCATCTTTGATTTAAAGAGTGCTCAAAGCAAGTGGGAGCTTTCTTGATGCTTGGCAAATTGTGAGCACTCAGAGAACACAGAAGGGAGACACAACTTGATTAAAATTATTATTTGCCTCAGAGTGTTGGGACAAACTGACCCATGAGGAATTTTGACCATGGTGAAAAAGACTGCTATGGGACAGCAGTAATTGTGGGAGTTTTAATGCTTGCTGCTTGTTTTTTCCATTGACCTGAAGTGAATGGGTGCCTTTCCTGGTCTTCACTGTTCTGTATCAAGTAGAGAAGAATAAGAAAAAGGGGTTTTGATTTTGCATTTCAAATTTCAAAATTTCATTGTGGGTCGTTTTAAAGCACAGCTTTAAACAACTTTGCTGCACTGGCTGCTGGACACTCACTCGACCAAGATGCTGCTTTAGACTGATCCTTGCACAGACCTCTGCTGTGGTCATTCTCAGGTTTTTATACTACCAGCAAAGCT
>NW_008237447.1:79768-95169 GCF_000691975.1 Corvus brachyrhynchos | reverse complement strand
CTCTGTGGGGATTTTTAAAAGTATCTCTGTAGTCTTTCTGTGTTTCATGGTGTTTTTAGGGACTCATCTTGTTGGTGAGCGACACAGCTACTAAAGAATGCTTTGAAAGTTTCAGGGGTTTTGTTAGCAGGTTTGTGCCACTACACAGGAGTGGCCTGGAGAAACTTTTTAAATTGATGAAGTCCAAAGTTCTAATTAGGCCATCCAATAAAGTGGCTTGAGGGTAAACAGCAGAAGCACTTTCAGACTCTCCTGACTCCAGTGAGAAGTGTAGATGGTTGGGACTTACTGCACTTCTGGGACATCAGACCATTCATTTTAGTTTTCTACTGGTAAAAGATTCTATTAGAAAAGAGACAAAAGAGCCTTCTCTGTAATTGTGGGAGGCAGAACAAAAGTAAATGGTGACACGGGAGATTCAGGCATTCAGAAGAAAGAAATTCTTTCCAGAGGTAAAAATAATGAAAAAACCAGAACAGCTTGCCTAGGGGAAATGTTGAGTCTCCACCCTTTGAGATATTTAAGAGAAAAACAGCATCAGGTGTCTCCAGGGTGCCCTAAATTTTGTTGATCTTGCCATACAAATGGGAAGCTCTGGAGAGAATTCCACAACCTCTTGGAACTTTATGCATTTGAGTTGTGTTAAACACAGCTCTGTGCTTACGGATACTTAAACAAAACATAAGCTGAAAATTTTTTGCACAAATTACTAAATTTTGTAAACTTATCCCAGTGTTAGTCTGACCAACTTAGACTACTGAGTTTGCAATAGTAGTAAGATGGTGGTTTTATTCATAAAATATCCTCTTTGGTTGGTTGGTTGGTTGGTTTGGTTTTTTAGGGGGAAACAGGGGAAAAAGCTTCTTTAAACCTACTCCAAAGTAGATCACTGCAATGCCATTTCCATATGTATATAATGCACCTACAATGTGCAGCGTGAGTCCTGCAGTGAAAAAGTCTCAGATACAGTGAGTACAATAAAACTCTCCATTTAAAACTTACAACTTTCTGCATCATTTGATTGTTTGGGATAAATGCAAAAAAAAATCCCTTATGAGATCCTGTAATGAAGGAATTTTAATTTTTCATGTGCTAAATGGCAAATTTCTGGGTCAAACTCCTGCCAATTTAATTGGAATTAAACCAGTGGCATGATAGCTCTGTACATTATTAGCAATTCAGGGAAGCATGAAATTTAGTCCTACCCTGTGCTGGGTCACCAGCATATTGCTGTGCTGACATTTGAACATGACTGTGTTTCTTCCCTCTCTGCCTTGCAAATGAGTAGGTTGGAAATAAAACCAGAATTACGCTGAGGCAGGCCTGGCAACAGAGAAGTTTCTCCACTCTTCTTGATGATTTATTTCAGGGCAAAGTATTATAGATACTTCTATAATATTATAAATATTATGTATTTAAAAGACATCTATAATTTGATAACTACCATTTAAATTTAAATTACTTAATTATTTAATTTAAATTAAGATGGCTTATTCTATGCACAATATTGGTATCCTCCATAGTGAAACCATGGCGATGCACAGTGAGTGATATTGCTTGTTACTGGTGCTGGGCAGTTCTGCCATTACTATAGTCTTTATTAACCTACAGCCAGTGACAAAAGCATTGGCAAGATAAAAATCAGACTTTTTTTCCCTGGCTCCTAGCCTTATGTAAGGCAATTTTTTAGATTAAAATGAAATGGCAGTGTTGAAACCTAAAGTAAAAGTTTCTACTTATAGAGTCATCTTTCTGTGAGCACATTTTCATCTTTGATATACTGGGAAAGAAGTGATCCTCTTTATTAAAAAAATCCCAAGCCAATATAAAAAATAAAACACCTTCTCCTGTGTCTCTTTTTCCCATATCAACTTTTCATGGCTCATAGGATACAATCATCTCGTTTGAGATGGATTCTGGAGAACTTACATTGAGAGCTATTATTGGCAATACAGGAAAAAAAAAGAAGAAAAGAGAAAAAAAAATTATTTGTCAGAGTGAGTGGAAATCACCAGCTTTAAAACTGATCATAGCATTACACATATCCTTGGGGAACATCCTGAAGTGTCACAGTTTGAATTTTGGAAATAAAACATTAATAAATCACGTTCTTAATGCATGAACAACTTTTCTCCTAATAGGAGTTGTTGAAGTATCTTTGTGTCTTCCCAAGCCTTCACCACTTACTTTCTCTTGAAACACATTCTTATTGTTGACTTTTTAAAAAAGATTTATTTGTATTTCATGATAAGTGTAATGCTTTTAGAGATAAGTTGTCTAGTTTGCTCTGTAAAGTGCCAGAAGAGCTTCTTCCAAGAGACTTTGTCTTGCAGGCAAAATATCCTGCTGGCATTTGAGATGGCATTAGAAGCTGCAGTCAACTCAAAGCTTCATCACAGCCTTCAGTGGTAACCAGGTGAGTGAATTTGGGAGTAATGTAAAGAAAATTCATGTTCCTTGCAGGTCAGTTATCACTTCATGTGTAAGATCAGTTACAATGGGAGTG
This sequence comes from Corvus brachyrhynchos, assembly GCF_000691975.1. NCBI lineage: Eukaryota > Metazoa > Chordata > Aves > Passeriformes > Corvidae > Corvus > Corvus brachyrhynchos. The sequence goes on along the minus strand of NW_008237447.1, from coordinate 92,663 downwards.
TCTCATTCTGTTGACTGAAAGTGGTATTTCCTATGTTTGATGTTGGCTTTTCCCCTGGCTGCGACACCCTGAAAGGACAGAAATTCAAATCACAGCTCAAATTTGATTTAAAATGTGGTTTAAAACCAGTCACATCTTGCCTGCAATTATGAGGTGCATATCTTGGTAATACCAGGGATGCAAATATGTAAGATGGTTTTCAGTTTATGAATGAGGCATTACTGATATGAGCACAGGAGGACCAGCTATGACAATAACCTGATTTAAAAAAAGTCTTTTTGTCTACCAGCACTGTTTCACTCCCCAGCCATCATAATCCTGAAAACTCTTCCATTATTTTTTTCTCCTATAAGGTTTTACTTTTGGCATAAAATACTTGGAATAAAAATTTATGGAATAAAATTTGGCCCAATTAAATTAACTTTCTATAGGTGAGGAACATATAGAATTATTGAAGACTGTCTTAATAGTGATGGCACTATTATTTCAAATATTAATTATGAAAACTTATATGTGTTTACATGTGATTCTTATATAATGTTTGCATGCATTTAGAGGTACACACATGCATGATATTTACATTGGGTTTGCAAATACTTTCAGTGCCAATCCAGGAAATATTTTATACCCACGGTTGAATCTGCATCTAAGCAAATGTTGAGCTCATGGATGCATCATCAAGCACATCTAAGGGCCTAACCTTGTCAAACAACCTTTTTGGGTTAAAATATTTACCACTAGCTAAGAGGAACATGATGTGCTGACAATGACACTGGAAGTTATTTGTATTTACATAAGTGTTAATGGAGTGGTTCAAGGACCCGGGAAAGGGAACTCCGTAAATTGGATGCTGTCATCTTTGCAACCTTGCCTGTAATTTTCCACTAGGGAGAAAAATATGATGGTCCAAATCACATTTATTACCAAAGCAGGGTAAAAGTGTGGAAGTGACTTTAATATGAATAAGCACTGGATCTTTGAAGCATCACATACAACACTTTCTGAAAGGAAGAAAACAATAACTGGTGTGAAGGCACTCTAATAGAATCGCAAACATAAGAGGAAAAAGAACAACTTTAATCCAGAGACAGCATGTAGCATCAGGTTGTACAAATTACTCTTTTTTGGGGATGTTCCCAAGCAAAATACATCATTATGGGAAAATAGCAATGCTCAGTCAGCCTGGCGGTGTCAGATCTGATTCCCTATTCAGTTCCCCTGTTAAAAAAGAAAAGAAAACCCAAAGAGTTCAAAATAACTCTTTGCCACTCTATTTTCAGTGCTCCAGCTATTGATTCCCACATATTGCAATATCTCCCTTTTGCCCTTGTATATCCTGTACTTACTGTATGTGAGTCTACTAAAAATCAGTGAAGCAGAGAAATTCTTCTTGTTCCTCTGCCATGAAAGGCCCATGCACACTGCCCCATGATATCAATGCACCCTTTTCTGTCATCCCTTGTGGCCCACAAAGAAAACCAGAGCCTGTTTTGTGGTTTCATTCTGAATAAGCAAAAAGTACAAAGTAAAGAGCAGTAGAGGAAAGCTGCCCATGCTGTGAGCTGGGCAGAAGACTGTGCTCACAGCAGTCCAAATTGTCAGCTGCCTGAAATATTTTAGTACCAATCAGGCATCTTCTTTGGAGGAAAGCTTCAAAAAGAAAAAGGAAAAGTGAAAGGTTCCAAGAGGCAGCAGGAGGACTTGTGCCTGTGCAACAAGTCACAAAACAAAACATTGGCATATTCACTGTGCGTGGCAAAATGGAAAATAAAATGCAGCAGCATCGCCAGCTCTGCTTTCATGTGATATAGGAGAGGAGAATTATGAAGCAGTTTTTAGCTGGGTTTATAGGGAGGAAAGGTTTTGCAAACTTGACACTCAAGGGAGTTTCCCAATTAAGAATGAAAAACAGAGGCACTGAGCCTGTGCTGGCAGCAGTACCACACAGCAGAGGGTCAGGCCAGAATTTTTTAAAGCATTCCTAGTGAGTTCCAGGAACACTGACATTTCCACACAAACATTTGTGAAGGTGTTGCAGGTCCTGCTCTAGCAGGGTGTCACAGCTTTGCTTGGTGTCTCTCTCATGCAGGTCTGTAGCCCAAACCCCCACCTGGCATTAGCTCTACCCAGTCATGTCCAGCTCAGAATTTTACCCTGTTCTCCTCTCACCCAGTGTTTGGGTTGCTGTTTTTTAATTTGTGTATTTTTATTTGGCTGTTTTTTCCCTCAGTGTGGAGTGTCTGCTGACTCTGTGAGCTGGCTGCCCCAAACATGGAGTGCAGCTGGGAGGAGGACTGATAATGTAATTCCTTGATTTTTTTTTTTTTTTTTTAATCTTCCCCAGAGTAAAACCTCTCAGGTGGAACAGGAAAGAAGCTGGAAACTGTGACTGGCACGATGTGGTGCAGATTATGTTATCTATTCAGTGTGATATGATGCTTCTGCATGGGGTCATGATCAGGAAGGAGCTAAAGATCACACATGTTTTATTAATACCACCATGGCTTTAAGGGTTGTAGTCAGTGTGGGTTCACAGTCATCGAGGTGACTTTCATATTAACCTTTTGAAAAAAAACAGCTTTTTAGATACATAAATCTGAAAACACCACTGCACACCTCTCATCATTACAAAGATTAATATTAGTCTCTGTCATTATGCAACAGACTTTTGGAGTAGACTCAATAGAATTGTTGATAGGTGGAAGTAAAGTTCATTGTGTACCAAATGCAGCTGGGATTGCAGTGAGCCTGGACTAGACTCCTACTTGAAGTGCTTTGAAAGCAACTGTCTGGAATTACTCTTGGAAAAAAACCCTGAAATCAATGCTTTTCAACTCACTGGGAGATGCTTAAGATGCTTGTTTTAGTTCTGGTCTAAAAGACTTAGGGACTTGCTTCTGAGGGGGAAAAATAGCCTACAGAGAAAGTGAAATGCCTTAATGCTTCAGTTTAGACAATTGCCAAGGTTGAGGCTTGAGAGTCAGATTTTTAATTTTGATTTTCAGTTAGGAGAGAAAAAACATTCACCTTGCTTATGAATCACTACATTTTCATTTGATTTCAAAGTCATCCCAAAATTCAGTCCAAATTGCCCTCTGGATTTTATAACTATCACTGGACTACAGTTGACTCGCTTCCAACACCTTTTCATACAGGTTCAAGTCATCTGACTCAAACATGTCCCAACACGGAACTGTCATAGGGCCTGACCTTGAGAGTTTTTGTTGGTTTTTTTGTGAATGAGAGAGAATTTCAGCTGTACCTTCTGAGGTTCAGGAGCAATCTCTTGTCCACCAGGACCCCCAGGTCCTTCTCCACAGAGCTGCTTCCCAGCAGTTTGGTCCCCAGCCTGTGCTGGTGCCTGGGGTTGCTCCTCTCCAGGCGCAGGGCTCTGCATTTGCCTTTGTGGAATTATCATTTCTTTCTGGCCATCTCCCCAACCTGTCCTTTGTGTCCTCAGAGAACTCGCTGAGGAGGCACTCAAACCTTTCATTACACTCTGCTTTCCTTCCATCCCATCTGCTTATCACTTTATCTGAGTTCTGAAGAACACAATTTTTAGAAAGAGCTTAATGATAGGACAAACTTTTCCAGACAGATGGCTTCAAATTGCAGTTATGAGAAATCCAACCTAACAATCTGCACTTTGATATCTAATCACTGACGAGCCCTTGTTTTAAGCTTCTCTTACAAATGTCATTTCTCTGATGTAACCTGGTAGATGACTGACAGATTCAGAGGTTCTTACAGTGAGTTCCCCTCTTACCGAGGCACAGGTTTATCTGTCTATCCAATGTCTTGGAACTGCAGAAATCTTTTTCATACAGCATTAACACGGTGCCTGAAGTAGCTGAATGAGAGTAATTCAGGCAGTTCCCTACAGAATGCAGATAATACCTGCAATACACACGCACATCTTTCCTATAAGATATTCCATGAAACTACTAAATTTGTACGGCAGAGAAACAGAAGTTTTTTCCACAACCAGTGTAAAATTCACGAACAATGAGTCTAAAATTTCTTACGATGTCCAAATTTTGTAGCAAATAAGCATTTATTTGAATTCTGATCATGTTTAAATCATTCTCTATCCACATTTTGTTTGAAATGGGACCCAAAAAGCCTACATAATTTCAGCAGCTACTATAACATCTTAGTATAAAGAATGTACATTTCTCTTGTCCTTTTCCTGCCCCACATCCACCACCTTGGATGTGTACTTTCCATGGGCATTCTCCTTTTCAAAAGAACAGATGCAATCCATCTTTGGGAAATGATCAAGATCCCAAGGAAGCTGAAAATGCCTGGGACTGTGGCCTTGTCTGAGGCTCTTCTGCACGTCTCAATACCAGGACAGTGAAGGAATAAGCACAGAAACTCTTTCCCAGCTACAGGAAAATGAAACAAGGAGTTTTATACTGTGCTCTGGAATTTAGGAGCCTCCAAAGGGACCCAGAATCTAACACAGGAAGACAGCAAAATGGTTTTGTCACCCTTTATTTCTCAGAGATTTTACAAATCTGCAAGCCAAACAGCATTCTTACATACACACTTTGTTTCCTCTTTTATTCATGGTTACTTTTAAAATGTAGTTTCCTAGTTGTTCAAAACGCATAATTTATAAAAAAGGAAAGGGAACACCATTTGTTTATGGAAGAGGCCAGAACAAGCACCCAGAGTCATTCTTGAATAAGTAAATACGGGAGCCAAGTGCAGTTAGGAAGGGAAAATGACTGAACATTTACCTTGTTAGCTGAGAGACTGATCATTGTCAAAATTTCATGCTTCTTTAAATGCAGTGATGTGATTTAATGCTGCCACTTGAGTAACTTTGTCTCAGAAACTGCTGTGAAGATGAAAGGAGGGCAAATACCCCTCCATTATATACCACTTTTCCTCCTTGATTGGAAACTCTGTGATGAAATATCACCTTTTCCCCTCACAGACTAGTGGTAGGCTCTGAGATGGTTCACAGTGGTCTATCTCAGAGCAAGAAATAAAAGAAGCTGAGCAAGGGTTCAGCCTCGTGGTTCCTTCCTTCAATACAATCCCAAGCTTCCCTATAAGTCACAGTCACAAGGTGACTGAGATTCTGCCCCACACCAGGACCTTGCCCTAAGATTGATGTTAGAGCTGGTTCAGGTCAGCACAGTGAGCAAAGAAAACATGATCAGAAATCAGAGATTTGGCCAGAGCCTGGCTGAACAGCTGTGTCAAGTCTCACTGGCCCTCAAAGCTGTGGCTGTGCTTGGGCTGTCAGGATTTTGAGGTAAGAACATAGAAATCTATCAAGACTGCAGCAGAACCCTCTGTCAGTTCAGGAAAGATTTCCTATTTACATGGATTAATTAGGTACTGTTAATGAGGTACTGTGGTGAGAAACACTGGAAGTGACAACAGTGCTTACTATCGACTAAGTGCTTTTTTCCTAAAATAGTTGTGTTAAACTTAAGAGGCTGCAAAACTCTGCAATATCAAGCATTGAGTTTGCTGGCAAAGAGCAATGCAGGTGTTCTTTCCAGTGCAGTGGCTTCCTCCTTTCCTGTGAATTCCTACCCATAGTTCAACAAAGAACTTTAACTTGAATACTTTCTAATGCCTGCATTGATTTGTTCAAGGAATGGACTGTGTGGTCAATCAAGTAACCCTGAAGTGATTCATTAGAACGTGTTTAGTTCATTGACTTGTTATCGTATGATATACCAGTGAAGGAAACTGGCCCAGTAACTCTTTTTGTCAGAGAAAACAAAAATAATGGAAAGGAGATTTTGGCTTCAAATGGGTTGCTTTCCAATCAAGAGGTGCAGAAAAACTCTATGTTTTTTGCAGTACTACCAAACACATAAGCATTTTTACACCATTTTAAAACTTCTTGACATTTGAAAATAGTAATTACATTGAGTTTGTTTTTAATGTCCAAGCCCTTAGGACACTCCTTGGTTTTACATTTAAATTTTGACAATGAGGATTAAAATAAAAGTCAATTTTCAACTTAAAGTCAAGGTTATTATATTAGCATGTCATTCTGGGTATTAGGATGATTCTTATACCATTGAGGAAGATGTCTTTCTGTGGGAAGAGGAATAGGATTTTGGGCGAGCCTCCACCTGTTGGATGTCATGGTTTGACAAGGTTCAAACCTTTAATTCAGCTGGCAGGAAATGACACCAGCACACAAATAAGATAAGCAAGATAAAGTCAGCCAGTGGGAGAAGTTGAGTCCTACACAGACAGAAGCTGGACAGGTGACACAAAGCTGTAGAATTGTAAGGATGCTGAAACAAAGCTTGGTGCCTCCTGAAGAAACAGAAACAGTTGTGTCCTGCAGAGCACCCAACTTACCATTGGCATAGGATCCTTCCTGAGAGAAAAAAACCAAGTCCAAACAAACAAACAAAAAAAAAACCACAAAAAAACCCAAAAAAACAAACAAAAAATATTTTTTTCTGGACTTCAGCTTTCAAGTCCAGTAAATGTGCTCTAAGTATATATCGAACAAGTATTATGATAAAGCAACATAATCAGACAAATAACTGCCCCTGAATCACTTTCCTGTGTCATGGAATACTCTAAAAGAAACAGGCAAAAACACCTCTGGTTGGTGGGGAAGAGGAAGCCACCTAGATGGAAATGCAGCTCCCATGGAAATGCAGGCTGGCATCCTGTTAATCTACCTGCACCTGTTCTTGCCCAAACAAACCAGAAGAGTGAAACAAAGTTCACCGGATTTTCTATCCCACATCAATCTCCTCAGGTTAGTCAGCAGCATCAGACATGCCAGAGGATAGCACAGAGGTTTTAGCTGCAAGCAATTTAATGAATAAACAGAAAGTCTACCCTGAATAGGGGTAGGATTAGGCTTATACGCTAAACATTTGCCTTGCCATATTCTTTTCACAATGTCAGTGTAAAAATGGCTGTCTTTTAGCTCTATAAATTCCTATTACTTCTGTAATTTCAAAAAGTCTGCAGTGTTCATGGTAGTTAAAACTGGGGAATGCATTGCAGTGCTTTTAAAATACTTCTGTCAGTTGTCCTGGTACTTTTTGAGCAAGACTGGTTGCTTTTCAGTCTTTTGAAATGCACCTGTGCTCTCCTATTCTAAAAATGATTCACAACAAGGTAAGGAAAGCTGCCTAAAATGCTGTCATTAATTCTTATATTCTGTTATTTATCTTTAAGCACAAATATTAAAGGAAAAAAAAAATCTTTGTGCGATTAGCTAAAGTCATAACCCTCTAACCTTTTTTTCCTGCCACTGCAGGGGCCCACAAACTTATTCATTTTCCTAATTCTATCACTGGCATTAAGTGAAGATATTACTGCTTCCCCAAACTGCAAATTTTAGATTTTATATAAATTCAGGCCATATCCTGAGGTATCTGACATCTCTCCAACAAAACAATCTTCAATATGACGGCTGTGCTTTGACAGAGGGAATTAAGACAGCTTTGACAGTACATCACTGAAGTGTTTGTGATCACTGAATATTTCCAGCAGTCTTTTCTGACCTCACTGAGAACTAATGTTTTTCCTTGCTTTTCTCATCACTGTTGGTGTCACCAGATATGTTGTGCTACCCACAAGTCTTTTTCCAGAGTGGCAGCAGGGAGAATACTGAAGCTCAGGGCAGGAGACAGCATAAACTGCTGTTGTAAACTGACAAAATCAACAGAAAGGAATGAGTAGTGTGAGGTTTATTCAAACTAGGATCCATTTCCATGAAAAGAACGCAACAAATTTATAATACAGCTCCTCAAAGTATGCAATACAGCATGGGTAGTTTTAATTTGTAGGTACTGTTAATTATTCCTGTTCCGTTATTAACCATGGGAATTTTTTTTTTTGTAGGAAATTAGAAATCAATTTGAAAAGTAATTACTTCATTAAATTTAGTAATTATGTGCTATAACCATCTCAATCTTCTTTAAAATGAATGACAAGATGCTTTTCTCATTCAATATTCTATATGAATTTAAAAAGTGCTACTTTCCTTTTTAATCTTAAGATAACAAAGAAGAGCTATTGAACACATCCCTGAACCAGAAGGGTAGAAAAATTCAGAAACTGGAAATTTATGTCAGTACTGCAGCCAGAGAAAGCAAAACTGAGATATTTAATTGCTGACTTCAATGAAACATGGACTGGGAGGTCCTTTCCCTTAAAGGCATTCTCCAGGTAAGAAGACACAGCTCCTTCCTAGGACTTCCACTTCCCACATGTACATGTGAGAATAGAAAAAAGGAAAATTCCTTGCAAGTATTTTTCTTACTTGAATCTTAAAGAGGCAACATTTTCTTTTAATCCAGTGTGTGGTTTGTTAAGCTGCCTGCAAAGAAATTTTTAGGCGAAAGGAACAGGAAAGTATCAAGGAAAGAACTTATATCTGCTGAAACTCATTGAAAAACTTTGGCCAACAGTTCAAAATGCAAACAACTTTATGCCCAGACTGTAGGCTTGAAAATAGGCCTTAAAAATATGCAGGAGTTGTCACAAAATAAGGTTAAGTACCTAAAAGCCTCACTAAATGCCTCCCTTTCAGTTAATCAGCCACAGTCCTCACACATCTCTCATTCAGTTTAGGGAGCTTCTGGCTGTTTTCACTCTGGCTTGTGTGTCAGCAGCAAGGAGTCAAATGTAGTTATTTGCATGTTTTTTCTCTTCATTCTGCACTTCTGTGGGCTCACAACGAATGCTGACTGACTTTTTTCCCCCACACCTCCTCTCGTATGTCTTATACCTTGAGTGATGAAAGGGTGGGAGATAAAGGGAAGTTGTCAGAACATCAGTAAATTGGGATCTGTAACAGTAAGGTGGTTAAATATTCAACACAAGCAGTTGCTGTGGCACCAGAAAAGTCTGAGAAACAGCAGAGGAAGTGAGTTGTTTCATCATTCCTTGAGATTGCTGTGAGAAATATGCAAAACATAAACCTCTCCTTTAGGTAGAATGCAGAGCACTTCTAGTCACCCAGTAACACGTGGGGCCACATGTGCTTCTGCTTCCCTGGTGTGGCAGAGCCTCTGCTGGGCTCTCACAGAGTCCTGAGCACGGTTTCTGTTTGTATTCTTGGGCCAAAATTTTGTCTGTTGCTGCAGCAGGAGGGAACATGTCTCAGCATGGAGAGAGCACAGGGGGAGAGATGGGGCTGGGAGAGGTGGGAGAACAGGGTAAGGATGGGCGCACTTTTAGATACTCCCCCTCCTCTGCCAGCAGATATTGAAATAATCAGAGCTTTGGCACAGTTGAGCTCCCTACTTTCAACTCCAAGAAGCCCTGGGGAAAACTGATCCTCTGGAGCTGCTTCCTTTTGCTGCACTCTGGGCAAAGCTGTGGTCAAGCCTTCATCTTTCTTCTTTCTTGCAGCAAGAGAAATCCATGTTTCTTGTTGTATCCACAGCCTCTTTAAGAACTCTTCACACACTTGAAAAGTATTAATATCTATTTTCTCCTACTTCCCTTTCCCTGGCCTTTTTAAATTTAACCTGTGTTTAACCTTCATCAGCACTTCTGTGAAGTTCTTGGCTTTCAAGAGCTTTAATATTTCTCACTCACTTGTAGACTTTTTAAAATCAGTCCACACCTTCCCTGAAGCACAATGTCAAAACACTGGATGAAGCCTTCTAATTGGTGTCTTGCCAGTGAACAGCAAAGGAGTTTTTTGACATTTTTTTATTTATATTCTATCTAAGTATTACTGGTTGAAATAATGTCACCCAACTTTATGCTGTAGCTGTCGACACCTAATCTGGAGAGTCTTTAAATTCCTTTAAAGTGAATGGCCTGACTTTGGGGTGTGACACATGTGAAGTTTTTACCTCTAAACCTTGGATTAGTGAGTGGAATTGTACCACAGAAGTGTCTGTTCATGTTGGTTCATGGGATCAAAGAGTGGTTGGCTAAAATAAAGGCACTCACCTGCAGTGTGCAGGACTGCTTTTGTCCAGATAAATACCATTCTTCATCTACCAGCTGTTTTGTACTTCTGGATGCTGGAGAACACAGGATTGGAAACTATTCCTTGGATTGTTGAGTCCTGTCTCCTGCACACATTGCCAACCAGGATAAATATACATACATGCATGCATACATATATGTTTTATTTTTTATAATATAATTATATAATTCAGAAGCAACTTCACACACAGTGGCACCCTGCAAGTCACACACCCAAACACCCAGTCCATGTGTAGTAAAAGACCAAAGTTTCAAATCCCATGTGCCTCAGAAAAAGAGAAAGGATGATGATTCCTCTGTGCTCCTGGGAGAGCACAATAATGAAACCACCCGGAATGTCCTTAAAAAGCAGAAAAGGACAACACCTACCCAGAAGGGTCAATGTTTGCTGCCAAACTGACAAGGAGTTGGAATTCTCTGCCATCCTCAAATCTGGAAGTCGTTTTTGTCTTGTGTGGGTGAACACAGCATATACACATCAGGCTAAAGTAAACCCTGCACCCTGAGATCACAAACTCTAATTTAGAGGAATGAAAAAATAATTACTTTCTGGTTTGTATCTACATTTGTCCCCTCCTGAATCTCTGCACCATGCACACAGCAAGTGCAGTCCTACTGTTTTGTTGTACTTGTTATCTGCTGTCCTTACAGCAAGGAAGGGAGTGCAAGGCCTGAAAAATGCAGATTATTTGGAGTAGCTCCAGTAGTTCAGTCAATAAGGAGGTTCAGTCCTGTGTCTCTTCAGATACAGACACAGGATTTAATTTTCTGCACACATTAAAGAGTGCACTATACTTTTTTTGAATAAAACAAATAAACACTTTTTTTTTTTTTGCCTGCAGTGAATTGCAGTTAATATGACATACAAAATGCTGAAGGAGTAGCAAAGTATTAGCATTTTTGAACAAAAATATGACATTCTATATACCCTTAAGGAAAAAATATTGTTTGTTCCCTGGAGCTACCCTGACCAATTTAATTTACCACATCAGTTCACATATGAAGTCAAAACTTCCCGCTGCCTTTCCATCTACACATAAAACTCAGAGTATCAGAACTTTTTTTCTTCTTGTATGTGGTTTCATTATATTTCCTTAGACCTCCTACTTAATGGATATTCACACAGTTGTGATTTCTGGTCTCATTTAATTTGATCTCTGCATTTCACCAGAACAGAACCATACACTCAATTCTTCAGTGGTGGAAGAAGGTCAAAGCCAAAAAGTGAAGGCTGCCCAAAAGCATCGAGGAGTTGCAACATTAGGTGAATCAGCTAGAGGAAAAGTTGAATGGATTCCTATTCTCTATGACCCTAGAGCCAAGAAAGCCTATAGCAGGTAAATTCTGAGTTAAAAATTAAAAATTTCAAACCATCCCTAACCAGAGGGTATTTAAGCCAAACCTAAAGGTGTGAAAAGCAAACACTGACTACAGAAAATCTTTTCCCTGCTTCCAGGTGCAAATCAGATCGCTTAGTTTAGGATGAGAGGTCCAAAGGTTTGAAACTGTGTGCATTTCACCCCTAGGAATGCTGAAAGGCTCGGCTGAGCCTGAAAAGATTTGGCTTTGTGTCTGGGGGTGTCATGAGGCCTCAATACTGCTTCTAAAACAATCTAAATCAGCAATGCTGAATGGATCACCCTCATCAAAAAGCACCTCCCAAACAGCTACACAATAAAGTTAATTTCACATTGTAGTACAATAAATACCGGAGAAAAGCTGGAAATTATGTGCTCAGATTTCTTTTGTCATGTTCCAGGTTTCCAACCTAATTTGGCCCAAGCAGATTTTTCACCAAGATTTTGCTCTTTGGAAGAGAAAATTTAGTTCGGCTTTCTATATTAACATGCTCTTTTATTCCTAAATCATATCTTGCTAAATAATTTTTGTCATTACAGGGCATTAAAACCTCCAGCTGGGAGACATTTAAAGCAGTGACATATTTCCACTTCAAATATAGAAAGAAAAGCAGGAAAAAAAATGGTGTGTGGTGCTGAGGGAGACCGTCAGAGAAAAAATCTTTGAAAGATGAGGCATATGAAACTGGCTGGCTGCCTGGCTGCCTGATGTTCTCTGTTAGGCTCTTGCTGAGACTTACTTGAATTTCAAATTGTTTTCTAAGCTGGTGAATAGCAGGTGCTTGCTAACCAGCTCATAATGAGTACAGAGGTCCAACTCCATGGAGGCTTTTCTCCCTGCTTTTGGCTGTCTCTTGTACTTGTGGAGAAAAAGCACTGGACCTAAAAATTGGAAATTTTGATTGAAAGCACACACACACGAGACAATTTTGTAGCCCTCTCAACATAGAGGGCTAAAAAAGAAAGCAGGATGTTGTTAATTTTTTATGCTATGTATGCTGTGATGTATTTGGGGATGTGTATGTTAGATCTGAAATCAGGGGGTCTGCAAAAGATGCTGAAATCAAACATTAACCACTTTTTTTCTTACCTAGGCAGATTCTTGTTCCATGCTCTTCATTCTAGAGACAGAATGCTGAGAGACAACAGTCCAGGCTCTTTCTTCTCCCTAATGTCTCTCTAAGGTTTAATCATGGAACATAAGAGATTAAAGAGTCTTCACTAAATTATTCCATTTTTCTAACCCTTCACCCATTAATCCTAGATTAATGGTTTTAACATGTTTTGGGACTTTGTGGAATTATATCTTTGCAGCTCTGGAATGTGTGTATCACATAAAATGTGCAATCTTACTACAAAATTGCCACATAATTCCCCAAAATGAGGCCATTAACGATGCAGCAGTCAGGTGATACTGAGGACAATAGGTGGCAGAGGGGGGAAAAAGGTTCCAGCACAGCATAAAACGCATAAGCTGTAAAACCTGAAAGTTTTCTCAGCTCCACAGGTGGAATGACTCTTCTGACTCTGTAGAAGACCTGCCTCTTCTCCTCCACCACAGTTTCCATGGAAAGGAAATC
>NW_008237447.1:50890-79755 GCF_000691975.1 Corvus brachyrhynchos | reverse complement strand
AGGAATATCAGAAGCAAGTCACAGGTGAGAGAGTCCCCTGTCTGGGATAGCCCAGGGCCACCTGATCAGCTTAGCAGAGGCATGATTGTCTTATCCATTGCTAGCCAAATAGGAGACAGAAACTGAATAATGACCGACATGTAAGCAAAATAAAGTCTTAGTTTATGTTTTGCAAGTAGAGATGTAGTATTTTGCCATTTTTAATAAATACATGTAGACTTTTCTTTAGAAAAAAAATATTTTAATAAATTTAGAAGGATTGTCATGCTAATAAAGGAACCTTTATTTACAAAAACCTGCAGATTGACTATCACCTAGTTTGATTCAGTGTCATTCCATTGATTCGTGGAGTCTTTGTTGATTTATTACAGTCAAGGATCTCGTCCAACATTAACAAATTCCACTTTAAATGAATTGTTGTAGAGGTTGCACTACCTCAGGTTTGGTTTTTTATTAAGCAGTGAACTGATTGCATAACCTATTGTGTGAGGAATTTATATATTCTCATTACTGAGGAATTATCTGCAATGATTTATTGATGGATTTGTGTTGGGTAATCCATAATTATTGGTGGCTAAAAATGTCTGAAAAACTACCACAAAAAAGTCAATGAAAATGTTGATGGAGAAAAAAGTAGCTCTGTATTTTTCCTAACCCAAAATGTGATATATAAAAGCCATTCCCTTCAGGCAGGTGAGGAGATAATCTATTTTGATAGCTCTTATCATGAATGTAAAGCCATGGAAAAATTGGATATTGCATTGTAGGCACCAAGAGGATGGAATGAGAAGTGGTCTTTCTTTGCCAGGTGCAAAAATGTCATTAGCACAGGAAGCAATCACTTCTCATTGATTGTGTGGCAAAATAGGTTTTGTTACCTGTGAGGAGATTTTATTTGGAAATTCTGGCCCTTTGCATCCTGTTTGTGCTCCTTTCTCAAGAGAGAGCTCTGGAACTGAAGAGAGGTAAATAGGCAATCCCTGCTTGGGGAACTGGCTGGTGACATTGAGGAGATTTGACAGTGATTTTAATTTCTGCACTCTGGTCTGCCTTTGTTTTCTTTGGAGAAAGAACCTCAAAATGTATCTTCACAATCACATAGGAAGATCTTATTACCTGGGCTTTTGAGCAAAGGGATCATGATGAAACTCATGTGTTGGAAAAAGAACTGTGATTTTATTTTGCTTTGCTTAGTAATACATTTGTCAGTCCTTCGAAGGACAGGTTTACTGTGTTGTGAAGGCTGGTACAGATGGAAATACACCCATTTCCTTGCTTCATGGGCATAGCCTGAGCAGCTCCCACATCTTTATTGCTTGTTGGCCAGTAATTTGCACAGGCCATGGGAGCATATGTTTGAAGGGGGAATTGGATGAACAGGGGAAGAGTGACCTTGTGAGTGATTTTTTAGAAGATAATTCCCTGCCTACAGGGTTTTGGGAGACAACATGAAAGGACAGTTGTGTGTCAGCTAGAATGGCTGTATCTTTTCTTCAGCTTCTGGAAGCATCAATTCTATAAGTGTGTCAGCTGTCTGTATCATCTCCCTGCCCATCAACCACAGCTGACTTTTCTCCTTCTAGTTTCATTATCCTTTAAACCACTCTTCATCAGTCAACCATTCCTTCATATTAAAACCTAGTGAGGGAAACATTTCTTACATCCCCCCGTCTGTTAGAACACAGTTGGTTTGAACTGTTTCATGTAGGGGAAATGATTGAGAAGAAGTATTTTGCATCTTGGTGGTGTGGGTTTTTACTTTCACCTTCTGGGCATGAAACAATGCAGATTCAGTAAATAGATCTAAGTGTGTGTAATGAGAATGATTTCAGTGCTTTAGGTTCATTAGTCTCACAGTGTGAACTTTAATAAAAATGAATTTGACTAGATTAGATGTAATTACAGCAATTTGAATTAAAATTTGTGTGCCCTTACATGCTTATAAAAAGGGTGATTATTTGAAAAGTATATTTGGGTAAATGATAGAGAATAACATGCATGGCTGTCATACAAATCAGTGACTGTAATTCTTAGTTTACAGGAAAGGAACTTTAAGTCACTGGGCCCAGTGGTCACTTCACTCTCTAACTAGACAAAATAATTGATAGTCCACCTTTAATAACCATGATCTTTACATAACATCTATACTTTATGTGTAGGCATGGACAATCATCTCACAGTGGAGCATTCAAACATTTTCACTGTTTGCACATGGTACAGAAGTCACTGAATTGGTGCCAAAATTTGTGTGTGATTGACACAATCTGTGTTCTCTGCATGTTATGGCTAGTGGTGATGGTATCACCAGCACTGGAGGTGCTGAAGGACATCTTTAGCTGAAGGGCAAGAAGGATCTACACACCACACCACAGGGAAAGCAGATTAATTTACCCTGGCTGGTCTGAATAACCCAGAGATCTTTGCACTCACACTTCCCCCCCTGCATGAAACATCCTTTTCACCTTTTTTTTTCTTTATCCCCCTCCTTTTTCCCCACAGGATTTTCTCACTGTAGTGGAAGGAAGGCATCAGATCAGACTTGAAACACACTGCAGAGTGTGAGGTACCACAGCCAGGCCCAGAGTCCCCTATTTTTTGCCAGCTTTTGTTTGCATGGTACTGCAGCACTGTGTAATGCCCACAAAAAACCACATGTGACATTCTGAGATCAAATCTGATTATCAATCCCTTTTACCAATAAAACACTGCAGATCTGCAGACTAGCCTTCCTTAGGGAACTTGCAAGTACAACACAAAATTTCCCAATACTGTGCAGCTAAATAACCCGTCCAGTCCATATGGATACATTGCCGTCACTTTGGAGGGCAAGATGGGCTTTTGCTGTTTTGCAGTCTTTCTGTCTCCATCTCTCTCTGCTGTTTAAAACCCCTAAAAAGGATAAAAAACTTGTGCTAGCAACTAGCTTCAACACAGAAAAAATGCCTGGTAGGTGCCTTCTGTGAGAACCTGATAGTGCCGTTGTTTGAGGCACTAACTGCAATCAAAAGTAGAACAGTTCTCTTCTGGTTGTTCTTAAAAGGTAAGGAGAAGTAAACAACCATAAATAGTGAAAAGATAATAAACTCAGAGGAACCCGCCACTTCAAAATGTAAAAATACTGGAGAAAGCCTTTGTCTGAAAAAATGTGATTTCTTTCATTTCAAAGCGTGACCAAACAGAGCTGATTGAGTGACCTCCACTGGAACAGAAAGGTATGTGGGGTATTATATCTCTAACAAGCAGAAAACTCGTGCATGTTTGATACGAGTAATACACAAACTGTGTTCCGTTCACATTCAACTCGATGAAGGTCATGTCTGGGAACTCAAAATTTTGAGAATTAGAGAGTTTAGACAGTCTAATTGCAAGCCCATACCATCATGACGTCTGAGTTTGAAGGTGGCATGAATGTCTAAGAACCAAAATATTGCTTTACTTTTTAAGAAGCTCACCTCCTATGATAAAGCTGTTTCTTTCAATAGGCAGAACAGATTAGACCAATCAAAGCACAACATTCTTGAAATTACAGGTTTGAGACACAAAAAGATGAAGCAGTATTAGATTTAGACTTTGTGAATGACCTGGAGCAGGAGCTAAAAGTAATTTAGGTGATAAGCAGTGCAGTTATTCAACACTTGATATCACCAGTAATCATTTTAAAAATCACTCTGTGTCTCCGCAGTTTGCCAAGCAGCAGTATTTGCTTCTTCCTGTAATTCAAATTCCCCTGGGAGATGCTGTTTTCACAGGAGGCAGGGATTAGCAGCACTGCTAAAGCGGGCCTGAAGTTCTGGAGGAGGGAGCACCTAAGAAAAATGAGATTGCATTCAATGGGGATCATGAACACAGCCAGGGGCTAAAACATATGTGGTTAAATATACAATATGTCTTTATTTTGTGTTCTGCAATCTGCCAATATGTAAACTGAAAAAGCCCAGAAAGTCAACACGTAAACATCCATCACTCCCTGCAGAAAATATTTAGCACACTCTGAATTTCAAAAGGTTAGCCTCTTAACCCTGTGCTTGTGGTTTGAAATGGATAGAAGCCACCATCTGTTTTAAAGACAATGAAATTTTATCCAATTCCATTTACAGATTGAAGATAAACAGGGATGATTTGCTGAGCCCATTGATGAGCAACACAATATCCATATAAGACAGTTCAGAGATTTTGATTCCAACATACTGTTTGAAAGTGTACACTTTATTTCTTCTTTTTAACCTACAGGTCACTGATATCTCAATTAAAATTTGGTTTGTATATGTTTGTTTGTTTCTTTCCACTCCCTTTCAGCTCCTGGCTGTTTTGCTAGCTCAGTGATTTTGCTATTTATTTTCTAGCAAGAAAGCATGGATTCATAACTACAGGCCCAAAATTAATTAGGTATAGGAATAATATGACAGCTATTGATATGCTTTTCATGGAGAGAAATCTTCAAGAAGAGAGGTTCAGACAGAAAGACAATAAACAGAAGACCCCCATTCCTCCCCTGGAAGGCTGTAAAGGAAAGCACATTTACAGAAGAAACCTGTGAGACTCTCCAGAAAGAAAAAAGGACAAAGCAGCCCCAGCAAAACATGACCAAAGCAATAACTTCCCAGTGTCCTCTGGCAACTACAAGCCCATTCAGAGATCACTTTAAAAAAGGTATTACCTGCTCAGTGCACAGAAAATGATGATGGGAATATGATCTGCTGTGCTTGCTGGTTCCTGTAATGATGACTCCACTTTGAGGCAGATTTTCAAGTTTATCAAGCGAACCATATCCTTTCCTCTCAGTTTGCAACTTTCAGGCACTTCCTTTCTCCAGTGTCTTCACTCACCTTATTTCAGTCTTTCCCAGCTCAGGCAGTTTAGGAAGCTGGAGCTGATTCATATGTCTAATCTGAAGTCACTCAGATCCTGGGTGGATTTGGGTCGCTCTAGCCACCTGGGGAATGTTACTCTTTTTCTGCCATGGGAGAGCAATTGTATATATGATTAAGTTTGATTTTGATGATACATTAACTAATAATTAATGTTTGCTAAATGACCTGTGTTTTAGGAAGAAAGAGGTACTCTGCATGTGTATGGAGGAAACACAATTAAAGTCCTAATTTGTCGGGGCTAAAGAACAAAGAACTGAGTGGATCTGCTTGATTTCCTGGAATGGCAAGCTATGGAGCATCTTGGCCTTGTGTATGTCAGGCTGCAGAAGTGGTTTACTGTGTAGGACTGGATGCCATAAAATCCCTGTGCCTGCTAAACTCAGTGAGTATAAAGAGTGAAGAGAAGACAACAGTGACTTCACCGCAGCTTTTAGTGAAAGCACCCTTGCTGTCCGTCCTTTGGGGTACCAATGATTCCTTTTCTATTTGGTGATGAAAGTTTATCTTTGCAATTTTATGTTTATCATCTACTCCCAATTCCTTAACTACAGGAATGGTATAGTCTCATTTTGGGACACTTCTACATTTTATAAGGGATGGTGGGACACAGTAATTCCAGGTTTGTCTCCATACATCAGTGGAAAAACTGTAAGCATCTATCTTATTGCATACAAAGGACCCAACTCTACAGAAGAAGGAAAACAAGTGGAATCTATAGATTTTCTGTGTTTTTCAGGCCAATTCCTACATTTATTTTGTTGGGATGTCTTGTCTGGTTTCTCCTAAGGACTGAATGTAGATCTTCTCTTTTGGGTGATTGACAGAATTTGTGGTTAGAGAAGTCTTTTTAGAGTCAGACATAACCCCAGCATAAGGGATCTCAGGAAAAACACTGACTTTTTTATAGCACGAACCTCCCTCTCCCCTGAGTACCATCCTATTACAGTCATTGCTGACACAATAAAGAACTATCAAAACAACAAGGTTCAAAATAAAAGTCAGGGAGTTCTTGTGAAACTTGAAAGCTCTGTGCTTCAAAATTCTGGACTGAGGAGAGCACAATATGTGCCCAGTGAAAATTTGGAGGGGAAAAAAAATGAAAGAAATCAAACCCCTGTGTTAAAACAAAGAGAGCTGTAAGAAATATTTACTATGCATCAGATTAACTGTAGCCTAATGCCCCCAGTGAACTCATTTGCAGTGGCAAATATAAACCTAAATGTTAATCAGGGTAGGGATGGGAGGAGGGAAATGACAGTGCACGAGGACAGCTCTGGGTTATGTCACCACTCCCACTGGTGAAGCTGACAGACAGGGAACTGAAAAACCTTGAAAGCCAGGAGAAAAGCTAGGTATATTTAATACCTGCTACCCCAGGATCCATGCTAGGGCAGCCTTTGGCTATCTCAGAGCCAAGAAATGGAGAGAAAAGTAGTGGGTAGGAAGATCTTACCCAAAGGGGGAAACTCCTTACATGCCGGCCTTTTGCTTGACGCAAAGGGAAGAGGACAAACACTTTGGATGGGCTCATCTCAGCCCGAGGCTTGTCACAGGTAAAGAATCTTTTCTAGGATGAATATTTAATTAGTTTTAAGGGATTATGAACCTTGTGCTTAAAATTTTCACTTTCCTATGCACCACTTTTGACAAGTAGAAACGAGCACCTCAGTGTGGAAGTCCTTCCTCATCGATTTCACTGAGCCAGAACCATTTTGTGCAGACAACTGAGATGGTCCAGACTGCTGAAGCACCATTTTACACCATATCTAGTGTGTCATTTGAGTTTAGCTGACACTCAGCAGCAGGGCCTTGTTACCCAAATTCCTTGTCAGCCTCTAGAGCATCGTGGGTCACTGTATCATACCTGCAGCTTGTGTATATATCATTATATTGTATACATTTAGGAAGAACTCCTTAATAATTTTTCTTTGCCTTTGTCCTTTATGTTGTTACTGCATTGGTCTACGGTGTTATTTTAATTGGAAAATGGTAATTCTACTTATTCCTCAAAGACTGTTGAATTACTGATGAGATCTGCATAATATATCCTCACATTTTCTAATGTTTGCTAACCCAAATTTATGTTTTGTTAAATATTTCAATGATATCCATGAGAACTTACTCAAGGCTTTTTCTTTTTTTTGAGTAATGATTTCATTGTTGTAATTTCCCCTATTTAATTCTGCAATTACTATAAAAAATAAAGGAGATTTATTTCTAGATAAAACTTAATTCCTGCTACCAGGAAGTAGAGAAGGAAACAAGGAAGGGACAGATCATTCTCAAATCCCATTTTTACATTAGATTTATTAATGAATGCACTTTTTTTCCAGAGTAACATCTCATTCAAGTAGCTTGAAAGCTTTTATAGTTTGAGAATTGTCTTGTGTTCTGTCAAACAAAAATAAATAACATGAAATAATTCATATAGACCAAAGTGTTTATAACCTAGTAACAGTAAGAGATTGTATTTCTGAAGTGCAATAGTACCATTGATAAAGGTAAGAAAAGACAGGAGAGACGTGTTGCAGGTTTTTACAGAAATGTATTTTGCAATAAGCACTGCTTCAGGCAATGCTTTTTTTCTGATATAAATCAATTTATTTTGGCAATCAGCAGATACCATCACTGTGCCTACTCAAACTAGAGACAATAGTTATTTAAGTGTATGAATACAAGCCCACAGTGTCAAATTCAGCTCCTCTTCAGATGCTCACCACGGAAGTAAATTAATTGGAATGTCTGAAATATCCCATTGGTCTGTTGTGATGAAGTGGTTTATGGCTTCTAAAAATCGGAACCAGGACTTAAGTATTGAGTCCCATTTTGTAGTATTTCGTTTTACACAGTTTCTCAGACTTCCACAAAGCCAAGAATATTGGAGGATTTAATCCATAGGTCCTTGGCCTCGGCACTGATTAAATGGAAGGCACTCAACAGTGCAAAAATAGGTATCAGCAAAGAAATTTTGGTCTCCATTTTTAACTGTGCTGTCAAGATATATCCTACTCTGTTACTGCTGCATGTAAATCTGAACTCAGCTTCATCCCTGCTTGCAGCACAGCTTCAAAAGATGCATGTACACACACAGGGACTGTCCTATATCCTGCCTCAGGAGCTCCTAATCTCGTGCTGAGCTCTGAATCTGCCTGCTGACACAGGTGAGTTTTCTGAAATAGCAAGCTGCAGGATTGCTTGTGGGGCTGGGACATCAGGCATGTGATAGTTCCAGAGAAGTGTGTTAATAACGGATATCAGTGCGCATACTCTATTTTTTTCATGGGTTTTCGTGTGATCATTAACTTAATTTTATCAAAATAGGATGTAACTTTTCTATAAACTTGT
Organism: Corvus brachyrhynchos; assembly: GCF_000691975.1. Lineage (NCBI taxonomy): Eukaryota > Metazoa > Chordata > Aves > Passeriformes > Corvidae > Corvus > Corvus brachyrhynchos. The sequence continues at coordinate 71,539 of NW_008237447.1, read as the reverse complement.
GACAGGGGAGGAGATCTTATTTAGCAATCAGAACCTGTTGTATCAGTCAGGATATCAGAGGGATATGAGTCAATATATTAAAAAACTTCCTCGGTGGATCCATTTTTAGGTTACTTCCACTCAGCCTTTCCTAAACTACTTTCAAATGACTGCATTGCTTAAGTTCCATTTCAATAACTACTAAATAGCACTTTTTTCAGTGACGTGCATGAATTAAACTCCTCATTATTATCACTTGGAATAACTTTCTATGGATTCACTCGTTGCATGGTCTTGAAAGGTTTCCATGAAAAGAGGCTGCTTGATTTCTGTATGGAAATCTGACATTTAGAGTATGAGCCAAATGAGCTGTGAAGAGGATGGGTCAAAAAGCATCAGTGGCTTTTAAGTACCCTCCTGTTTATTGGAAGCATGACATTGATTAGAAGCATGAAGCAGTGATGTTAATTTATGATTTCTGCTTATCAATTTGCACAGGGCTGGTTTGGGAGGGGCAGTCTTCAAAAATTTACAACCACCCGGAGAAAGTGGCCAGTTACTACCTTTACCTTTCTGTCACATCATTATTAAAAGCATTGGCAACACTCCCTATCAACTTCTCCTCCTCACCTCTGTAAAACAAGGCACAATTAGAAAGGGTTTGAAAGGAAGCAACCAGTTTTGGGCACCCCACCTCTAACCCAGCTTGGTCCTTGTCACACTTTGTAACTTGTGTCAGTGGATACCAGCCCGAGCTGCCTGCCAGGAGATGAGGATGCCCATGCTGGTACAGCTCCGGTGGGTGGCAGTCATTATGGGCACCATCTGTTCGCTTCAGCGGCAGCGTTTCCAATCTGTTCTCCTGAAAGGTAAATGCTGCAGAGGGATTCCTTCCAGCTCTGCTGCAGGAAAGAAATTTTGCCCTCATACAATGATATATTTTTCTCTTTGCTTCCTTTCTTATACTTCATGCAAATATGCAAAGTTCCCATGCACTTGAAGGTAAAATAACTTCCTGAGGCAACAAAACAGAAGGGTCTATTAATTTTTGGTACAAAGTCCATGTGTTAGACTTCTTATAATCAAACATGTCATGCTTTCTGGAATAAAAATGTATATTGCATATGTAACTGTCCACTATGTGGATAATTATGCTTTCTTTATGATAAATAAGAAATCAAATTTCATGGAAACGTAACTTGAACACAAAATGTGGCCAATATTTGGTGTGCTACTTATCAGCTGGTAGAGTTTATGAGGAAATACATGTGAGCAGTTTATGAGGAGGCAAAATAAAAGTATAAGGAATTAGACACTTATGATACATGGTAATACTCAAACTAATGTTGTGTGCTACTAACAATTCTATGACACATGAGCAATAATTACCTTGACTGTTTTGAATCATTTACCAGATCTCTATAATTTATAGCTCAAGCTTTATGAAACTTCTAAAGTTAGAAAAAATCAGCCTGAAACTGTGAGCACAGGAGACTTCTCCAGTGGTTCCTTTGTTACACTATATAATAATGAACCCATTTATATCAGCATGCAGTAATATGTTTGCCAAAATAAGATTAAGTTCTTCATTTCCTCTGCAGTCTTGAATTTTACTTTTTCACATAACTCTAAAAGGCAGAAATTTCATTTGTAAGCTGACTACTGGTTAATGAGTGCACATCCTTTATTCCCTCTTTTCTTTATAGTAGTGGCATTGAAAGGTCTCTGAAAAACAACTGGAACTGGCAAAGTTCTGGATAATAAACATACCCTGATTGGGTGAGGCAGAAGGATGATCTGTCTTTTAAATTGCAGTGTAGAATAAAGATGTCCAAGATTGGGTAAACATTGAAAGCATTTTGGACATGGTAACACACAGGTTTAGACAATTTTGTTGATACCACATTATTGTTCAAAATGATGTTGTGAAAGCAAATTAATTCAACTACTTAGCATGGACCAGAAAAGGTCAGGAAAAAATTTACAGTGAAATTTGTGTCTTGCATACACACTTCATTTTCATTTCAGTTTGCTTTTGCAAGTTATAAAGATAAATAGAAAAGGCACATTTCGAAAAATGTTTCCTGTCATAAAAATCAGTGCCCACTATTAAATATTAATATATAGTACACACTGAAAGGACAATAGCAATTAAGGCTCTCTAGTACTTTAAAAATATTTCCTCATTCTTTCAGAAATGCAGTAAAAATGAGGAACTAGGAGAAGCCAAAGCTGTAATATTAAAACAAAATAAAGACAAATAGGTTTCCAGATTAATTCCATATATTGTACTGGCATTCTGTCCTGGTGAAAACCACGGTGAGAATGCTATAAAATAGAAGGTTCTATAAGTGGAGCAAAGCTGGAAATATTGCAAGTGGATGTAAACTGACTTTCTCAGCTGCAAGAATAAAATAAATAGTTCAAAATAATTACTGTTCTTTGTTTCTCGAAAGTGTTCCAGAGAAATCATAATTTACAGGAGTCTAAGGAAACTTGGAGCGAACAAAAATAATGCTACAAGTTATGAGGTGAAATGTCCATTTTCCTACTGTAATTCTGTCCCTGACACAGGGAATAGTTTTTGTCAAGTCATTTATGTTTCCTTGGGCTAGACTCTTGTTTTTGGTGCCAATGGAAACGACATTTGTTTACTCCATAGCAGTGGCCTAGTAAAGGCATCTGTACATTCAGGAAAATTTAAAAATGCTGCAACAAGGAGCATTTTGAAGTTATTGAGCTGTGATTCTGGGAATTTCATTTTTAAACCTATCTTTATCTCTTTATGCCACTTTGATTATTTCACCTCTTTGTTCTTTATTTTCTCCTACAGTTTAGCTCCAAAATAGGAGGGGTTTTGGCGTGTTCAAAAGTTTTCCAGCCATGACTAAAACCAACAGAGAAGAGTCCTGGAAAAGCTGGTTTTGAATTCTGTATGCAGGCAGTAAACCATTTTTGGGTATTTTTACCAGAGCCCTCAGAGTGGGACCAGGCTGGAATTACCCTCACCAGCCTCACCTGGCCTTTCCACCTTCAGCTGCAGCACATCAGCCCCAAGAGGGGTTTCAGCTCCAGTCTGAAGGTTCGAGGAGAGAGGTGGGACAGGTTTATATTTGTTCTCTGTTCTTTGCTCTCTTGTTGTTTGGATTTCCTGGACTAACTTGGCTGCTGATCACTGGATGGGTTTTGTTGCTGTCATCATCTTGGTGCTGCTTGCCTGCATCAGGAGCCCCACCTGTTAGAGCCCTCAGGAATTCATCAAGGACTGAGAGGTAAGCTGTGCTGAATTGGAAAAAAATTGGGAAAGAAGAAGCTGAAAAACTAAATACCAAGACAGCAAGGAATAGATAAAAAAGGAGTGTGTTGCACTAGATTAAAACCAATCATATTATCAGAAAAGTGTGTGCAGAGCTCATGGCCAGAACACAGCAACCAATCCAGCACTGTGAGATCTCAGGCGCAGCAGTTGCAAAATGTATATGGACTGTATCATGTAAAGGTTGTAGGATGTATAAGTAGAGTAGTATGTAAAAGTAGGTAGAATGTAAAAATAAAATGCATAAGTACTGTGTCATGTAAAAGTTGTAAAAAGTGTAAGTAAGAAAATGTCTAAGTAGAGTGATGTGTATCTGTATAAGTAGTATAAGATAAGCACATGAAATGTATAAGTAGGTAGAATGTATAAGTAAGCAGAGTGTCTAAGTAGGGTATGATGTCAAAGTTGTGAGATGTGTGAGTGGAGTGTATTTTAAACAATAAGAAGCTTCTGCGTAATCAGATTGATTTGTTGATCAGAAGGCATGAGTTCCCACAGCAGTACTTTAATATTTGTTATTTAGAGTAATTTTCATATAAAATGGGGCTCTAGGAGTGCCCCTTGCTGGGGATCAGTACAGCCTCCTGTTCTGGAAAAAGGGGGAATTTCCTTCCTCCCTTTGTTCCCTTCCCCTCTAGGCCAATAAATGAAAATAAGGCAATATTAGCAAAACTTTTCCAGTCAAGCACTTAAAGTAATGCAGGTCAAATTAAGAGAGCACTCACATAATCTGCTGGATCTGCTGTGGTGGTGACCAAAAGGATAGAAATGGGGCAAAGCTCCTCATCAAGAGAGGGTTGATGCTGCTTTGTCGGCAGGCACTGGGGGAGGATGCATGACCATGACCTCAGCTAAGCGGAATTGGAACAAAAAGCCTGCACTGATCCTTAAAACTGTTCAGCAGTTCAATCTAGGGCACCTCCATTTTTCAGGGCAGCCTGAGAGAAGCAGATTTAAGAGTGTAAAGCTGTGGGTCCATTTTATATTTCTCTACTGAGTCCTATTAAAAGCATCTGGCCTGTGTTTGACACAGTGATGAAATTAAATCTATGTATCCAGAGCAGGATATGCCACTTCCCCAGTCAAGGTTAGGAAAGGATTACCTCAGAAAGAACATCTTCCAGTGGCTGGGTTGTCCAACACAGCACCTGCTGTAAACAGAGACAGTTTACTTTTTTTTTTTTCTGTTGATATAGGTCTCAATTTACTTCTTGCAGTTTTAGTGCTGTTATTTTTTCATGCTAAGGTATTTCATGTCCCTGAGACAAAATTTGCCACCTTTCTCCAAACAACTGCTCAAATTGGATGCCATTCTCACCTTACAAGCAGTGTAAACGTTATTAGATGGTTTGTAACATCCAAATAACTTACATTCACAGCTGATCTGTATTCTTCAAGAGTTGGAATTCTTACGTTAAGTGTGATTGGAATGCAAGGGTGAAAATCCATGTTTTTAACAACTTTAAAAAATTGAAAACACATTTCAGTCATCATCCTGACTTACAAATGGGCAAACAAAAGAAATGTTTCATAAGAAAAAGAGAAGCAAAGTTGGTAATTTGAGGAAAGCTTTCTTGTTTTTCGTGTTCTCACTGGATTATTTAGTTAAGTCATCTTTTTAAAACATAAATGAAAAAAAAGTTTCCTAAGAGAAAGAGCAGCAAAATTGGTCATCTGAGGGAAGATTTCTTTCTTGTTTTTCTTGTTGTTTACTGGATTATTTATCTCAGTCACATTTTTACATACAGGCATCAATAAACAAGTTATATGGCACAGTAAGAATTTATGACCTGCAAATCAGCTGAGCTATGCTCAGACAATGCCATTAGGTCTAAGTGATGTGACTAAGCCTGATAGTGATCACTATAACAGAATAATCTGATTTTTTTTTTTTTAATGCAAGCATTCTAGGTGTTTTTCAAACAAAAATCCCAGAAACTCTCCACCCTGCAGCAGCCACTAAACTCACTTGAGCATAAGACCCAGCACAGTCTGACCAAGAGTTATATAGAAAAAAACCCTAGAAACCAGCTCTCAGCCAAACCAGAGCTAAAACTTCTTTCTTTATCTTTTTGTTTCTGTGGAAATAGCAAAATGCAGCTAAATAAATAGCAAAACAGCTGTTCTGTCAATGCTCATAAAAACCAGAACTATAGTATATGCAATGAAAAAAGGTGATCTAGAGTATTGAAGAAATCTCCAAATCTGCAGGACTAAATACTCCATTTCTTAAGGAAAATACCAATATCTCTTTTCCCAGTAAAGTTCTCCACTAGAAATTACAACAGGGACTGAATGGAGCCATTGCACATTAGATTACTGTATTACAATTGCCATAATAAAAAACTTGCTCAACCACTTTACATTAATTTATTTATATTATATATATATATATTAGCCCAGTTACTACAGACGTATTTTAGTGGAAGCTGCATGGACCTCACCAAATTCCATCAGGTGTTTGCAGGGCTGCCTCTTTTCTGAGTACTTCCAACCTCTCAGAGCATTGAATTTGATGCTTTTTGGGATGTACAAACCAGTATTTCACAGCTACAAAATTTAAAAATTAAAGGATCACAACTCCATACCTTCAGTCAAAAATTAAGGACAGGAAAAGAAATGAGCTTTGGAAAGCAAAAAACTTTGAATAGGAATTGCTAGCAATGGAAAAGTCTCTGAAAGGAGAAAGGGGATAACTTGATTCTACAAAGAGAATCTGCAGAGAGGAAGGAAGCCTTCAAGCCATCAAATTTCTTTAGAAATGAAGGGAGGTTATGGATTGCTCAGTTTCAGCTCTGCTGAGTTCTGCCCAGAAGACTGAAAATTTTATTTAATTTTGAATTTATAACAGAACCTGAACAGATGTGATTGACCCTGGTTTCCAAATTGTTTTGTGTATTTCTGATTATGCTGCAGAATGAGTGCAGCTGTGAGGAGTGACATGAAGTAACATCACCTAACTAGAAAAGGGACTGCACTTCAGGGTTCAGCAACACCAAAAGCAAGATTGAAGATTGAAGTCGCTCCCATACCCTGAGTGTAGTAGCTTTACAATTTTGGGTCATTTTAAATCTCACAAATCCTTAAAAAAAACCCCCCAAAACAACACCACCACCCACAAAAACACAACAAAAAAGAAACCCCCAAACAAACCAAACAAAAAACCCAAACCAGAACAAAACAAAAAACCCAAACCAAAAACCCCAAAGTGCTCCATTTCTGATATACTTAAAATTATTAATAACCAAGTATATCAAGTAAGGGACTGATAAAAACGTGTGCAATATTCATTATAGGAGAAGTAATGTTTTTTACAGATAATTAGATCGTTTCCTGGTTCACCCCAAATATTTCTTCTGGTTGGTGGGATTTCTCTGCAAGGATATAACACTTTACCTCTTGCCTGCTTGTGGCTGGGGCTGGGGGAAACCTAAGAAATGAGGAAGAAACAGAAATTTGTGCTGAACACCTTTATTATGCTACTTAACCTTGTCATAAATCCTTAAATAACCACCAGCTGCTCTATTGTTATCATGCCCTTCTGAGCTTAGCTGGTTAAATCTCCCTCCTGCTTTTAAACTTCTTGGTAAAAGTAGCTTTTTTCTTGCAAAGTCAATGCTAAGGCTGAACAGCAAATAGCCAAGGGTCTGTGTCCCAAAATCCTGCTCATCTCCAGGAATGGCTGCTCCTCCCTGTTCCCATGAATGGGGAAAGGCACACAGAATTCAGCAAGAGTCTTTTAACCTGATGTTTATCGCTTCAAAGGGAAAATAAAAGCCAGGCAAATCCTTTGGTTTTTCTGGATATTGTGGAGGATGCGTAGAAGTCATTCTAGGAATGATATGGCAAAGGCTCATAATTAAGAATGTTCTGTGTCTCCTGAAATCTTCACATGCTGGTGGGGAATCTCTGCTGGCATTTTTTAGTAAAAAATATTTCCAGATCAATGAATTGAGAACATTTTTGAAACACGTTTCTCTGAAAGCAAAGAGAGGGATTCCCATATTTAGCTGGGAAAAAAAAATACCACCACATTTAAAAAAAATAAACTTAATTTGTGCTATGCAGAGAGCACAGGGGGAAGAAGAAAAGTCAGGATCTTTGATTGTTTAAGGTTGAGGCTATTGAATTATTCCATTTATTTTGAGCTTACTCATGGTCTTGTGTCCTACAGGCCTCAGGGATGATGAGGCTAAAATGCCAAAAGGGATGTCACTTCATAAAAGCTGCAGAATTTATGCAAGCAAGTTTCCTCAGCATATATGCGACCTCTTGACTTTGCCTTAGCTACAAAAGAAGCTGCTAAATTAAGCTTGCAGAAGAGTTCAGAAAGGTCCTAAACTGTTCTTACAAACAGCCAAAGTTGTGTGGTCAGTGGTACCAAAGAAAGTTGGTACTTTTTTCATAAACTTTGCTTCTCTGACTGTCATTTTCACTTTGAATATTTTTCCTCTTGGAGGAAGTCCTCCAGGATTTTTCCTTCTGCCTTGTCTCACCACAGTGACTCAGCTGGGAAAAGAATGTAGCCTGCAGTTTAGCCAGAGTGCTTTTATCAAGAGGCTTTTCTGGAAAGAAAAGAAGATTTAAAGTGAAATTCCTGAGCTTAGCACAGATTAGGGCCTTCTGGTACTTCACATGTGCAGAGGTGAATTATCAACCTTTGGGGAAAGGCAGCAGTGTGTTCACACTAACTTCTCACAGTGTTTGAGGTTTTTTCCAAGTGCCCATTGGGGAGCCATTGGAATGATAATAATGAAGAGTTTGCTAATTCCTACTCCTTGTTTTATTGCCAAAATCTTTGCAGAGTGAGTACAGCACAAACCGTTCCCAGCAACTATTATTATTATTTATTATTATTATTACTGTGTTAATATTCATATGAATTTAGAATAAAACCTTCAGCATCTCTCAGATGGTGTTTGTGTACCTTGATCTCCACGTAGACTAAATTTAAACAGAGTAGTAGGTTGTTTGGGGTGATTTGTTTGTTTTTCTGTTTGTTTGTTTGTTTTGTTTTAAATGAACTAATTTCTTCTCATGTGGAAGATCAATCATTCTTCAGAATCAAAACTCTCCCAAAGTGGAAGCCTCTGGGCTGAAAATAATGGAGTTTCTGGGAGACACTGCACATGCAAAGGTACAATATTGATGTGGAAACTCCAATGTGGGATCTATTTCTGAGGAAATCTTGGTTAAGGAAACATTTAACTTAATATTAAACATGCTTGTTTAATATTTCAATTGAATTTAATTTTAAAAAAGTATTTTTTTTTTTTGCATCAGGGAAATGTATCAGCATAATCTAAAAAATAATGAATCCTTTGCTTCCTTATCTGTTACTCATTACATTTTCTAAAATTTAAATAAAATAATTGAGGTAGCATTCGCTGACCTGTACAGATTTCTGAACCAATAAAGCAGAGGTTTCTAATGTGAGTAGGTTAAACTGTTTGAAGAGTTAAAAGCAGCTTTTTCCAGCCATATCCTCTTGGCAGACAGACTTGCTTTGAAGGTAGATTTTTTTTTTCTCCCCATGTCAGTTCATTAAAGTAAACCAGTTCAGAGAGTAATTTAAAGTAGAGAATTTTCTGAGGTACTGAGAAATTGGCAGAACTGTTTTCCTCAAAAGGAATGGCTCTAAATGAGGAGTGAGAACTAGCAGTCCCATAATCCAGGATAATTTGGACCCTGGAAAGATAACTCATTAATTAAAAATAACACTTCCCTTTTCTGCTTTTTTTTTTTAACCTTTTTTACTATTTTTTCACAGCAATATCACGCCTACAAAAAATGTAAGTCCCTTGTTAAACTGTAAGCTTGAATTGCAAATTTAGAATTCTATTTTTAGGCCTTCCTGATTAAAGTCAAAAATCTCAGATAAAGTTTGCAAATCACAAGTGGAAAAGAACAATTTAGTAAATAAATGGAAGTCAGCATTTACTAATACATGGCTACTCTGAATAAATTGTATATTACTAATATATAAGTAGTTTGAATAAATGACATACTTTATCATATATAATAATAGGGAAGTCATCCATAAAAAAAAGAGACTCTGCTTCTTTTTGGGCATTTGCTGATCCTCTTTTGTACAGTTTCATCTTGTTTCAAGTCAATTTTAGGTTAAAATTTGCATCCAAACCATTTCCATTTTTGACGGCGATGTAAGCAAAACCAAATTGCAGCTTGCTAGGCATTCAGGGGGGAAAAAAAAAAGAAAATATGTAACAGGCTTAGGTACACTTAACAGCATTTCTGAGGGAGAAAAATAAAGGTAGCACAGATCCTCCAAGGTGACTCTGCCTTTGAAGAGGTGGCAAGCTGTTATTTCCTCAGTGTCATGGCTGGGCTGCCTGCTGAGGGATGCCTGGTGATGAGCAGGGGCTCTCTGACAGGAGCCTGATCACCACTCGCTTGAAAAAGTTGCTGGGAGAAAGATTATCGAAGCATGATGCCTTTATGGAGTGTGGCATTTAAAGCACATCTCCAAAACCCCTTCCCTCATGTCCTTTTAAGAGTAAAACAGATCTCAGGGGAGAAAAGAGAGATGTCACAGTGTCTTGCCTGGCAGGTAGTGGTGCACAGATGAAAAGTCTTTTACAGGGTGTGTTCAGGAGGATAAAGTCAAAGATTTTGCTGGGTTCTAAACACAGAGCAGTCAATCCCTCCATTAATCAGAGTATCAGGACATGTTTATACCCACACTGGGGAAACTTCAGCCAGTGATTGAACCCAAAAATCCTTGAACAATTTAAGCCACTGAGTGTAGCTGCATCATGCCCTCCCTGGCCCCAGGTGCAGATGGTGATCTCTCCACTGAACCACTACACACCTTGGCAGCACTGTGGGGTTTGCAGGGTCTTTTTCTCTTCAGAACTGTGGCATGTGTCACTGCAAATGTTTAGCTGAGACACAGACTCTCCTGTTCCACATCAGCAGCCTTGTTTGCCCCTTTGGCAAGCAAGTGGCACTGAGTGTCTGCTTTCTGAAACAGAACTGTTCCATAATGACTCACACAGCTCTAAATTTAGCAGTAAACCAGGAAGGAGAAAAGTCCCAGTTAGTGGATTTCCTTTCAAAGACTGAGAGAAAATTGCCTTTTTTGCTTTTCCTCTTTCGGCATTGTCTCTAAAATAAACATTCATTAAAACTTACTCTGTCCACAGACCAGCTACAGTGGTTTAGCAAAATGCCTCAGGAATAGTGCAGCAACAAAATGCAAGGAAGTGGTATCAGATCACCATAGCAGACTAAACATTTAAAATTATTAAGCCTTTTCAAAGCCTTCAGGTTATCAGTTGTTAAAAAAGAAATATTAAAGTCTGATGTCAGATGTAATGCTGACATTTTTTTGGTAGAAACCAGGGTACTTGATAAAAGCATGATCCAATTCCTGGCTGGCACAGTCATGCATAGTCAGAGTTCAAGTGTTTCATGTAAAACTGCATTCAGGGTTAGAACCACTTTTTCCTTTTCTCTAAAAATAATGATTTAATTTCCTGACCCATGCTAAAGAAATTACTGTTAATTATTTAGAATATATTTATGGTACAACTGCAGTGTAGCATTAAAACACCCAGCTAATAAGAGAATTTAATACACACCAGGAGGAAACTTGTAAGTTTAAACCTGGCTAGAAGTTCCTTGGCTCTTGTTATATATAAAAACCTCACTTTACAGTAAAAGGATCTGAGGCTTTCACTTTCTAGAATAGAAGGTGGCAAGGAGCCCCAAAGCCTTCATAAGCATTGGTGAAGAATTCATGACTTAGTCATCACCTGGCCCTAGTTCTGGGCCACGGCAAGCTTTAATCTTTCCAGTCTTCCACTCGTCTAACTTTGAATCCTCCTTTGAATCCTTGAAAGTTTGGGGCACCATTTAAAATATGAGTGTCAGTGTTTAATGAGAACAATCCGTCATCTTCTTGTCAGCTTCAGCTGGAATGCTGTTGAGATCTCTCCGGTAATAATGGAGTTTTGAGACAAGCGATAGCTTGGATGCAAACATTTTGGGATGCAAGAGCGAGGGCCCTGAGAACGGCAGCTAAACAAAATTCAAGAGGAAAACACTTCTGTGAAAACATGTAGAACTCCAAGAAAAAACCAGCAGAGATGGTAATTGAGCAACACTGTAGGATTGGTCTGTTCTGAGAAGCAAAGGGGACCGACACATCCCCGTCTGATTGACAGCTGCCTGGCTGGCTAAACCCCATCAGGTGTTTCACTAGGAGGTGAGGAACATATTAATGTTTAGCCTGGCAAATCATTATTCACAGTTAGCCGCTGGGTGCATTAGCAAGTTTTAAAAAGCTTTGCACACCTAATTTGTGCACACACTGCCTACAGACACTGTTTTACTGTATAAGGTGCTCAAATCATTGTGGCACTGTGAGGGGAGCTGGTTCCCTGCATACACTCACACACAAGATGCCACCTGCCTGGCAGCAGATATGAAACCAGCTAATAATTTCACATCCATCCTTAAATTAAGGTCAAATGAACTCCAACAGTGAACTTGCTCGGCTCTACTGAAGGTTTGCTACCATAGGAAAGGGTAAAAGAAAATCTGCTGAGTTGTGCAAAGAGCATAGTTTAATATATATACTGATTATTAAATAAGGAGTCTGCAGGATAGGTCTTGGGGAAAAGAAATTTATGGGTAGGTTAACTTCAAGCCCCTCCACTATTCCTTAGTTGGTAAATTATACGTCCTTCTTTATCACAGCAATATTCAATATTCCATTTTAACCTTGGTTACTTACCATGAATACATGCAATTTAAGGAACTTTAAAAAATATTTGTTAATCTGTAAAGATCTACATGAATGTAAGTGGATATTAAGATAAAAACTCTGAAGAGAAGCCCTTGCTGAGGAGAAACAGTGTCTACATGATACATAAAGTAAGACTATATTTAAGGCATGTGATCTCTGCAGTTCTAATGACACAGGATGTGACCAAGCCCAAATATTTCAAAATACACGAGTACCAAGGCTACAGAACATGAGTGGCAAATGGCCATCAATAGCATCCTGCAGTGATAACAACAGACAAACCATGAACTTAAATCCTGGCTGTCTTGGAGTCTGATCGGTCCTTTTTCTGTCAGCCATAAATTTCAGGCCAGTGCTCATATATCAACCAAATCATTTGAATGGTCCTTCACTGTATCATTCCCCAGCTGTTGACTGGATGCATCCATCAACAAGGTAAGCAGCTTTTGCTGCAGTTGGAGTAAAGGCTATTTTTCTGTTTGAAAAGAAAGTCAGTGGCAAGGTTACCTAATGTTGTAACAATCTTCCTATTTAACCTTTTATGCCAAAAAAACTTGATGTAAGTGATAGTCACCCCTTTAGGACACAGAAACAACACTTAGACTGCTTGCCATTACAGGCACTGTGGATATCAAAGTGTTGAGCAGTCCTGAACTACTGAATGCACCACCAGACGGTACAAACCAAGATCCATTTGTACTCTGGGTGCTTAGAAAACCTCAGGGTCTGACCTCCTTGTTTTGCAAGTATTTATTTAAATCAACAGCAATGAACATATTTATTCAAGTGTATTGCAATTTGCTGCAGCCAGTTTGTAAACAGAGGTAAAAATGAGCAACTTCAGCCTTGTGTTTGTAATCCTGGGAAGTGTATGGACTAGAAAAGATAACCTTAGGCTTGAACTTCCTAAACAGACATGCAAATACCATCATACAACTGAATTTCCTCCTGGTTTCTATGCATCAGTTTTGCTTCTCCCATTTTTTTTAAAGCTGCTTTAAATAACCAGCCAACACCAAAATTGCATGGAAAGAAAGTTGCAGCTATCTCCATCTGCATGTGGATTAGCAGGTAGACAAGAAAATAAATCCATTTTCCATATAGGAGCTGTAAATCCTGGAACATGGTGGAATTGGACTAATTAACAAAGAATTAAAGGTAGGTAATTTTTGGCATTCCTACTTCACTTATAATTTTATGACAAGCAAGTTAGGAAAGCACCAGATGAGACAGAGAGATGAAAGTAATTTACACCAACCAGCTTGGGTAGAGCAGTAACACTGAGGCCAAATGGCATTTAATAACACATATTTTCATTCTGAAATAAGATTGGGTTTATTTTCTGGTTTGAGCTGGGTAAGGGAAAAAAACCACCTTTGATAAGACCTTAAATTTAAAGTATATTTAAGAAGAAAAAAGAAATTTTAATCCCTTATTAGCTGTTTGCAAACCCAATGAAACTTGTCAAGGGACTTGTGTTTTGAAATATTGCCTTTGGCTCCAAACACGTAAAAATATTTGGTGTGCTCTGTACTTTCAAAAAGACTACATTTCTCCTAAGTCTTGATAAGTCAAGAGCATAATTTTAAATTCTGTGAATGTGATCTGGTATCCTTTACTAGCCCAAATGTTGCTTTACCAGTTTCACCCTGATGAGAATTTGTGAAGTTATGGAAGCAAAAGTTGCAGCTGTGTTTTAATAAGCCCTTGGGCAACTGATTGTGCTCTTGAAGTTCTCTTGTTCTCCAAGAAAATTCATCAGCTTTGGACAGTACCATTATTTAGCGTCTTCTCTTCTGCAACATTCATGTATCCAAAACCAACAGTTTTGCTACACACACTCCACTATTTGCACACTGACTGACAATTTGCTGACAATCTGCTGTCCCCATCTGAATCTTGTTAAGTTGGAACTTTTTTGGTCAGTGAAAGATGGTTTTACTTTCCCAAGTCCAGGACAAAACACATAATCTGCCAAAAAGTTACTCTTAAAAACCACAAGAGTCACTCAGAAGGTTAAACAGACCACTCCACCAAATGGGTGGCTTTTCTTTTTGCATCACATTTAGTTCACCAAGTATCAAATCCATTATATCAATTAACATGCTCCACTTCCTATTAGATGCCATGCTACCAAACTAAAATTGTCCTAGGCAATTTTCCTGTTTAATTTAACAGCTCCTGCTATAAAATCTGTCTCCTAAGTTCCATTGTAGAGCCTGCAGCACACAGCACCCTGTGCAGCCTTGTCAAGGTCCTGACAGGTGAAGCAGGTTTCCAAGAGTAAAATAAATACTGTCCACATTTCAGCTGGGAATCTCCAAGCAGACATGCTGCCCTTTGTTCTGCACATTTACAACGTTGGTTCTGGCAGTCACCAATCATTTACACAGCTCAGAGGAGAGCACCAGGCCTTGCACTGCCTGCCCAGTGTGAACAACAGTACCTGACACAGGAGTGTGTTTGCACTCTACAGAGGGAAGCAAATCATTACAAACCCATTACAAAACCCACCCACACCATGGGCAGAAGTCTTTTTTTTCTTCCTGAGGGACTCTATCACAAATATGGTGAATCTGAAGACTGATGAACTTTCTTAATATGCTTCTACTCAATCTTTTTAATGATCCCATTTCCTCCAAGTTTTTAGAAAAGTTGACCATGGGAAAAAAAAACCTAATTCAAAACAACTTTAACATGAATTAGATCTCTGAATTGAGCTGGGGTTAAAGTGTAAACTGATTTTCATCTAACTGCTTCTCATGTGGTTCATTCTTTTGAATGCATGGCTGCAAATCTGCTTGCTCATACTGCTGTTTCCTAGGCTGGAGTGACTATTAAATTTTTTAATTAGTGGAATGTAATTATTTCCCGTAATGGGCCGTAAATTCACATTATGCAATAAATCATTCTTATGTACACTTAAGGATTCATTACTCCTCTTAGCAACTGAATAGCATATTTACTAAGCACAGAAATGTTCAGTTGGAGTGCCTTGTAGGTTGTTGGGAAAGCTTTAGTTGTTCCCAAATGAACCCTCTTTGGTGAGGGAGAGTGGTTAGCAGCAGGAAAATTGTGGTTCTAGCACTGAGGTTAGAGATAAGACCTGCAAACCTGATTCAGCAGGGCACTAAAAAAATATTTGCATATGAGTTCCACTGGGATCATTTATTGTCCTCATTAAGGCTATTAAGTGCTTTCTTAAATCATCTTCTGAAATAATAGCCAGGGAGAGAGAACTGCTGTTATGACCAAAGATTTGTCAACCAGGATAGGACTGAGAGAGCAACAAAATCCATGGAACTGCTAAACCCAAGTCAGAACAATTCTAAGCCCTGCATGTGCCTTACCAATTTTGTACTTTGGGAGGGTAAAAAACACCGGAAAAGGCTGCTCAGTAAGGATGAGCAGTGAAGTTTATTATAAACTGAGCTGAAGACTGCACTATTGCGGCCTTTAAATTATGGTTGTCCTTGGAGATATGCTGTTTGTCACATCTTAGTCAATTGAAGCAGAAGCTCAGAATATTTTTGAGCACTGCCATCAAGAAAGGAAAGTGCAGGAGAAGGGAATTTGTTCAACAGAGAAAAAAGAAAGATTCAGCACCAAGTCTGTTATCTGTGTTCTCGGACTGTTGGCAGAATTCAGATTCTTTCATACACTAACCTAATATTCCTATAGCATTTATGTACACATGTACCTCCATCACCCTAATATGGCTGCTGAGGAGTAAACCAGTCCAGAGATACATGACTCCTCAGCAAAATTGAGTTTTATGTATAAACAGGCAAACATCACCCTTCACAAGATGGAAGATTTCAGTGTAAAAGTCTTTCTTCCATTTTTCCTGTACTACTTTTGTTGCAAACTTTCCTCTCTCTAAATTAGATATTATCCCACCTATCTCCTCTTCTTAGTCACCACCAGTAATTAAAGTAAAACTTTAAGAAGGATCAGAATCTCTTTTCCTTGTTGTTGTTACCATTAAACCCTCCTTTACTGAGGTTGTGATGCTGCAGGACTGGCACAGACAAGAAGCCTCCCTATAATATTTACAAGACATACATAAGATACATGACCCTAATTAAAAAAGGATAAAGCTAACACAGGAAAAAAGAAATTCCCATCTGCACCTCAACCATTCACAATCAGTGTCGTTCAGATGTCTAAAATGTGCAGGCTGCAAGAATATCCTAATGCCCTTCAAACCCCACACAGAGTGTTAATGATTGATTTAATTGGAAAAAAAATAATAGCTAATCCAACAGATAGCAGCATTGAACTACATGCCATAAAGGGAATCTGAGAATGATCTTAACAGATTTTCTGGAGAAGCTACTGCAGTGTAATCCTTGAAGGCATCAGCTTGTGGCCAGCAAAGATCAGCTCCCTGCTTGTCTTAGCCTGATCCTGTGCATGTGATTAACAAAGGTGAAGGGAAGCAGGTCCAGGGAATTGTCACAGTGATAGATGGATGGTTTTAGACACCCTTTGCTTATGCTGTGACTAAACTCCAAATCCTACTGCTGTCCATGAATTTAGCCTGTCTCCACTGGGCGCTGTCAGATCCCATCAGCCTTGTTACCGTACCTTGCGGAAATCTCTGTCCAAACACACAAACGCCTTTTTGCTCCCCGGAGGCTCTGCTGGTGCAGCTGAATAACCCAGCACAGTTATTCCAGCTAAAGAGAGGGTAAGTATGGCTGTGCTAGACCTGGGCAAAACCCAAAATTAAACATTCTGAATGATCTCCTAACTTGGGGTATGCAGCCCCAACAAGCTCACCCTTGTCACGCTTCAGAGAAGGCTGCCTTGAAGTTCTGAGCTCTTTAATAGGAATTAGTCAGTGAAAGGCCACTTCTTGGGTTTTTTTAACATGTTCTTCAGCAGTGGTGGGAAAACAGTGTGTGGTCACTGAATACAGGCTCAGAGAGTTTCATACTTTTCAAGAGCTTGGCATCAATCTGATGATGGGGAGTGCACATTAAAGGACATGCACAGTGTTGTTCTGGCAAGGCTGTTCAGGACCAGTCTCCCCATGGTTTTAAAGACAAGCTGCTGTGAGGAGTTTTCTGTCACTGGTTTTAGCTCTGCTGCTTCTTCCAGAAAAGGCTGTAACTAGTAAAAAGCTCCCCTTCAGCCCCATTAGGACACAAAAATTCACCAAGAAGCCCTTCACAACCTTCACAGTATCTTTTTGACCAGTAGCAGGAATATCTGCTTGTTGTCTTCACACACTGAAGGAAGAATATGGAATAAAGCTAGGGAGTTGCAAATAAATACCTTTTAATTTTTTTTTCTCAATATTTGTGTGCTTTCAAAAGGGGCAAAGGAGAAATTAAATATAGCAAAAAGAAAACTGCTTTTCAGAAGCTGAATGTGAAATTCTTTTAACTAAATATGAAGAGTGGATTTATGTACCACTTCCCCTGTCTACTTTATAAGTCTGTAAAATACCATTAAAATACAAGGTACTTCTGAGATTCTTATGTTCAATAAAAGGGTCAATAAGAAGTTGTTATGGTAACAAACTCTTTTTCCTTAATTGCTTATCTGCTTACAATGCAAAGCTTTCTCAAGGACTTCTATTTCTATAAAACATTTCACAGCAGAGTGCAAAGTTATAAAATATTGATAATTATAGCTAATTTTTAGATGAATTAAACAATATTTATTCCAAGTGAAAAAAGCTCTTCCAGTTTCAATATCTTTGTGTTACATGTACTTTTTTATCCCACAAGAGCTTTGTCTTGGGTTGCAGTGTATTCCATCACCATCCTCATGAGCTGTTGAAATCAGGTGGGGCAGCGTTTCCTTGCCTCCTCCCCCCAGACTATCTTTCTGTTAATTGCCCATCATTGTCCTGCTGCATGACTCAGAGATAACTCCCTCTGGACCATCTTCTGTTAATGAGCCTAATCAGCACTTTGCCTCATGACTCGTTACCCCATTGTCAGATGCTCCACCCAGAGGGAGGAACCAAGCATCCCATCCTGGATATAATCTGAGACACCAGAGACAACCTTTCCAATGGATTTCCAGAGGACAGGAGCTACACAGCCACCACTGGACCTGAGGAAGAGCAGACCTTCTTTCTACAGGATCACTGCTTCAGAGGACTGCAGCCACCATTCTACCAGACTGCTGCCAACACCCTGACTAACAGGGACTCAGGTTGTATCCTGACTCTGTCAGTTTGAATGAGTGTTTTCTTTTTTTTTTCCTTTTCTTTAATTTCCCCATTAAATTGTTATTCTGACTTGGTACCTCCCACTGGTTTGTTTTCAAACTAGTACAAGCTTTTTGTTCTTTTAATCTTTTTTCCTCTTGCTTTCTGTCCTGGAAAATTTCTCACTCTCTACTTCCCTTCATACCCTTCTCTCCCTGCTTTTACTTTTTGTTGCTCATCTGCTTCTTGGCAATCCTCCACCCTCCAGGGTTTATCTAATGATTCTTTAGGTCCACAAGCCAAACTGTAAAGCAGCTTCTGAAGGCAACACCTGAGCAAACACCTTTTGTGGGATAAGGTAAGGGCATATTAAGAGCTGTTAAAAAATTATTATTATTTCTTTAATGATAAAATCTACATTGCTCCAAAACCATTTCTGCAAAACCTTGCTAAATTAAAGGTATTGAAGGCAATATGAACCTCTGGGCTGCTCTGTCTTACAGTTCAAATCACACATGTGGCTTAACTTCATATCTTACCATTAGCCAAGTAAGAAGCCTCACAGAAAACCTATCCAAATAAGTAATTGCAAAGTAAATCATGCCAAAAATTTGCTCAGGACTGCTGAAGTCAGAGGTTGACTCAAGTGAACACACCCCTGAAAGAAATTCAGTTCAGAAAGGGAACTGCCTCTACAGCCCATCACAAGGATATAAAGAGCGTTTTACATCACAGCCTAGAGACTCAGTTTCTTTTTAATGAAAATAATTACTAATCACCTCCTTTTGACTACATTTCTATTCCCATATAATGAGGAGGGCTAAGCCAAACAGGTGGTTTTGTATTCATTATTTTTTAGCAATTGATTTTCTCAATTATCACAGAATATTCCAAGCTGGAAGGGACCCAAAAGGTTCATAAAATCCAACTCTTAAGTGCATGGCAGGAAAAGGCCTCAGGGTCGCCAAATTTTTAGCTCTTCAAAGAGTCCAAGTAAATTTTAAATATTAAGAGAAATCAACAGTCAGTCAGTTGTTAGTCAGTCTTAGTCCAAGGTGTACATTTCACAATGAATGAAAAGGGAAGCATGGAAGAGGAAACCTGATGTAGCAAAAGATGACAAATTAGTACAGCTCTGTCTCAAATTCACAGTTAGTACAAGACAAAATGAGCAGGTTCAAAGGCAAGTCATAAATCAAGCTCATGAAAGGAGAGTGAGGAGTTCATACACAAATGAAATCTCTTGACAGCAAAGCCAGTGTGGAGCACTCCAAAAGGTCAAAATAAATAAGAATAAAATAGAAACAAAAATTACTGTTAGGAACAAATACCTAAGAAAACAGTAAGTGGGAATACAGCCTCTAACGTGATACAGAAACAATCATGTCTGAAAGGAAAACAAGGGGATCATTTAGCAAAAGTGTGAAAGCACAGTGGAACATATTTAGAAATCTCACAAAGCTCCTAATGCAGGCCAATGATTTTAAACATTTATGTTTTTTAGATTGTGGCTAACACTCTGACATGCTTTGAGGTGTACTTAATTAGCCAAATACACATTAAGGAAGAGACTCTTCTCTATAACAAATCTTTAAAACATTTTAATAAAAACAGATCAGATGGATCATGCTCCTGACTTTCTCTTGGAATGGGGAAAAAAAAACTGTTGCAAAATTTGAGTATAATACTGGTTTAAACCATTAGAAGTTGAAATAATTTTGCTAAAATATGTGATATACTTTGTCTTATTCAAAAGTGTTCACAGTCTGCTCCAGTCTGCCCTCCTTGGGCCTTTAGATAAAGAGTTGCTGGGAATGCAGGCACTGTGTTCACTGGGGCGTTCTGCAAGCCTGTCTTGAATTTAATCCCAGCAAAGTCTAGGGAGAGACTCTCACTGATCTCATTCACAGAACAGGTAGCATCTTTAAATAAACCAAAAGCATATCTTGCCTGAATTTTTATTTTGGAGCTGTTCATTAAAGTGCTGAAAGAAAGGTCAAGTTCCTTTCCTCTTAGAGAAAGCTGCAAAGGTTTTATTAATTAAGTATAAACATTGGGGAAAATATTTCTGATTCCTACAGTAAATACATGTGGCTACAGTCCCACTATTTCTACCTGATTTAAATATTTCCAATTCCAGTGAAGTGAAAAATATTGAAAGAATAACTGAAATATTAGCAGAAGGGACCATTTACAGGAAGGATTTCCACACTTATTTCAACAGAGAACTCTGGCCCTTCTTATTGGCAATTCTTATTATTGTGATTCTTTTAATGAAGAGTTTGGATTTTCAGTATTTAATTGTTGTAGGTTAGAATAAAATTACAAGGTTCCTCCTTAGATATGTTTTCTTTAGGGTTGTAGGGCAATTTTTCAGTTGCTATCAAAAGGTGGCAAGAATGAGGTAACGAA
>NW_008237447.1:46296-50876 GCF_000691975.1 Corvus brachyrhynchos | reverse complement strand
GAATGCCTGGGAGACAGACAGCAACTCAGAGGGAAAATATTACTGAGTTTAATAGCTAAAGCATCTCAAAAAATCAGTGACATGCTGATCTAGGCACAGTGCTTAAAATGCCTTTATTCAGATTCACATGAACTGACTTTTTAAACAACTAATCTAATTGTGGGAAGTTCTGAGTTAAATTAGAGGAAAAAATGACTGTCAGACAAAAAAATCTTACAGCTGAGGTGCTGTTCCAGGGAAATGGAATTATATAGCTTGTAAGGCAAATGTGTCTAGACAAGACTACTATCTCTAAAATTACAAATCTGGCATCACGCTTCTTTTAATGAGTAAATAAAAAAACCCTCCGGAACACAATATTAATGAATGTTTAAATGACTTTCAGTGTTAGTTTATCAGTGTCATATAAATAAATTTGATGGAAAGCATTTCTGATGGGACAGATACATGCATGTCCTTAATCTTCAATATAAATTGGAGAAGTCTGTCAAAGAAGAAAGGAAAGTGTAAATTCTATCTGCTGTTTTCTAATAACCAACCTCATTTTAACAGTAGTTGAGCCTGTGCCTGCAGATCAAAACAGAATTTGATGGCTGCTGGGGTTTGTTTAAGCTGTTTCCCTTTATGAGGTGCAGGCATCCTGAAGAAAGAGAAAGTGTGGACTAAATTTATGATACAAAATACCTTTTTGATCTGTTATGCTACAGAAGTTTTTAAAAAACAGGAAGAAAAAGAGATATAGATGTCAGAGGTTAGGAATGAGCCATCTCAAGCAGTCTCTGATATCAGATCTAGGCCAACACCATCTTGATACTCCCACCTCCCTGTGTTGGTTTGGTTATGAGCCCTTCACAGTTTTATTCATTGTTTCCCCCATACTCTTTGATTTTATTCTGGTGTGTGATGCTCCAGTTAAAAAAGGGCCTCCATATAAAACCTGACTTAAGACTGGAGCCCATTTCTAGAGGGATGTGAAAGAGCACTTTGAGAGTAGAAACTTTTTTCCAGTATGGCTTTTCCATGAAGAAAAGAGGCAAAATTATTAAGTAATAAACCCAGATAAATGATACAGCCTTTCTGAAGTGATTTTGAACAAGCAGAAATCAGGTTTTTACAGAGATGGAGAAAAAGCAATGTATCACCAGAGAGCAACTGGTGTCAAGTCATGGATTTCAATAGAGTCACAATCATCAATTGAGGATGAGACTGAAACTCTCCCAAAGTCCTGAAAATGAGCTGAGACAGTGAACCTTGGCAGAACCTGTCCATCCAAATTACCACAAGGATGTTTTATTGTTGGGCTCAGCCAAGACATCCATTCTCACATCAATGATCCCTTCACGATGCAGAGCAAACACGGCACTTCACAAGCAGCTGCTCGTGTTAAAGTTGTATTCTGTACTGTGGAAGAGGCACATTCCTCTCAGATGTCAGATGTAGCAGCTCAATTAAGTTTTCTGGTGGGCTCAGCAGCTGCAGAGAGGGACAGGTTTTCATGAGGGTGTCATTCCTATTCAGACTATAAAATAAGTCTTGACTTGACACTCAAATTGAGCTTTTTCCTGTGCTGAAAGATTTGCAAGCCTTGCACCACTTGTGGATATTATAAATTTGCAATCATGGCTACAGGAACTTTTTTTCCCAGGTTTTGCTGCATGTGGGAATAGGATTCTGTTTAGCTCTATGTGGTCCAAATGAAGACATCTGTATTTGAATATTTCATCCTTATTTTGCTACATGGAGAATATAAATACCCCTTTCTCAGTGGGCTGAAATCAGCGCTTATAACACATGATTCATCTCATCTTGAAGCAGAAAATTATTGGGGAAATCACATTCTAAAAATGTTTGTTTCTGCCCATTGATTATAGAGGAAGTATACATATTTTATGTTTCTGTGTGTGTATATATGTATATATAAACTCATATACTGTAGCTGAACTCATCTTCAGTGGGTTAATAAAGTGATTTAATGATTTATTCCCTCTATTTAACACACCTCATTTTAAAGTGATTCTGTTACATTTAAAGGCATAAATAAGACACTAATCTAGAAACATTTTTTCTCTAAATTTCAGCACTTAGGACACGGTCTTAAAGCTGGGGTTTTTTTTATCCCACTGAAGAAAACAAAAACCAGCCCAGAATTGTAGTTGCCCTGTACATCCGATGACAATATAATGACATTTCCTGAAAAATATTTTCTTTTCTTTTTTACTCCTAAATTGGGGAACATTGTTAGAAGGAACCTAAACATGGAGACACTAGTTCACATACAGCAGTCAGAAAACTGCAAGCCAGAGTTAAAATTAAAAATGAACATCACCAAACCTAGAAATGTGCATTCTCAGGCACAGATATAAAAGTTATCCAACAAGAGAACATAAATAAGGAGCAGGATTTGGGGAAAAGATTGATTTGTCTAGTGGTCCCACAGGAAAAACTGCAGCAAAGAGACAACTTCAGTCCATCAAGGAGGAGACAGTTACAGCCTGTGATCAGCTGCAAAGGAAAAAGACCTTCTAAACTGAATAGGAAACTGAATCTGATTTTATTTAAGGCCTGTGCACAATGGGTAAAAGCCTGAGGTGTGGGTACTGGACTCACAGCCCCTTATGCTTGGTCATATTCTAATGACTAGGGTAGATAAGTCCTGTGGGCAGACATGTGCTTGTCTCAGGGGTGTATTGATATTTTTTGCTCAGTTTGTGTCTGCCAGTTGCTGAAATATTGCACAACCAGTAAAATACTGTGTCATCAGACAAATCTCATGTATTAGAGGTGTGTGTGGTACAACGAAATGCCAGAGATTGGAGCACAGTGATGTTTTCAGAGATGCTTGGTCTCCATGCTGGCATCCCTCTTAAACTCACTTTTCTCTGGGTTATATTCACACTTTGATTTTTCTGTACTCTTAAGAACGAACTGAATGGCAACACGTTTTTCAGGCAGGTAAGTGGTTATCAGCTCTTACAATACCTGATTTGTAAACATTCAACCAGAGCTGCCTTTTTACCCACAGCTGGCTCAGATGGAGGAGCGAGATCCCATCTCTGGTGTTTTTAAATGCCCATCATGGGCCTCATCTGCCTTTCCCCTCACAAACCAGCTCTGAAAGGTGAGAGGCACCTGGAGATAACACTCAGAACAGCAATACCCTCCTGGGGAAAAGCTGAGATTGATTTTTTTCATCTGGATCAGGGGTTTAGCATTTATGCTCTTTTGCTTGTACTGCAACCCTATACATGCACAGGATGTTTACGGTTATTATAATGGACATTTCTCATCTCTGTTTGCAGAACATGCTGACGGCTCTTTATTTTTCTTGAGACTCAGCTGTTATTTCCCACCTCCTACAGAATGACAATGACGCTATTTTAAGAAAAGCTGATCCTCGTGGTCAAAAGACTCATTTCACTGAGGCCCACAATACATTTCTGCTCTCAGCACACTGACTTGCTAACTCGAGACTTTTAGAAAGACAGAACATTTCTTGCAAAGGATTCAAGGCAAGGTTGATGGGGAAATTCTGCCAGAAAGATAAAACCTTGTCCTATCACTCACTCTCCCCTGGAGCAACACCTCTCCCCAAAGCTGAAAGCCTGATAAACTCTGAATTTTAGGGTAGCATTGCTTACAACCATTTTGCCTCTAACTCCTCAGCACACTCCCGGTATGCTCCAAATATTTGTATTTACTCTTCCAGAGGATACATTTAAAGATATTAATGTGTTTTACAGCTGCATAAATAAAATGCTGCTACTGAAGTCTGGGGCAGCTGGAGCTACTCTTACGCTTTCTAGGACGGGGAACTGTATTTTATTTTTTCAGCTGAGCATACCAGCAGGTACCACAGGGGTAAAGACATCAATTTCAGTCCTCCTTATCGAACCTCTAAGGAAAACTTGTACTCTATCTATCAAGCAGGAGGCCAGGCTGTGTGTAAGCACTGAAGGTGCTGATCTCAGCCTGATCCTCTTTTCAATCCGTTGCTGGCTGTAAATGGGATTCTGCTACAGGTGAAGCAAAACGATGAAGCTCAGAAGATCTGCCCTGCTGTGCTTTTGTGCGTCTGCGTTTTCAGAGAGAAAACCAATTGATCATAAGAAGCAGTGGAGTGTAACTCTCAGTCTCTCTCACTGAACTGGCTCCCATTCAGAGGTACTACAAGAAGATACCCTTTTTTGTCATGTGGGTGAAGGAATGCAAACATATTTTGTGTACATGTGCACCTGACCACAGACACAAATCTCAGTGCACCAGGACTTATTTGGGCAGAAGAACAGGGGCTGCATCTCTAAAAGAAGATGCTGTCTGAGCTCGGTAGTGACATATCCACAGAAGAGAATAAATCTGAAATGTTTTTAACAAGTTGTATGTTTTCCCACAGCTCCTGAACACAGCCCACGATTCCACCAGAGCAGTCACTCTGCTGAACATCCTTCTGCCTCCCAAGTCATGCTTAAATCAATGCCTTTTTGTGGAAATGTAGCAGAATGATGTATGGCTGAGGATAATAATATCTGGGGAAAAGATATAAACCAGTAAACTGTTTCATCTTCTTTCACGGACACAATGGC
>NW_008237447.1:32490-46014 GCF_000691975.1 Corvus brachyrhynchos | reverse complement strand
TCTGAATGAAAGCTTTTTTTCCTTTTTTTCCTTGTAGTAAAAGCTTCATCTATGGCCTTCTAGGCTGTGGTGTGTTGACTCTGACTGGACACCAGGTGCCCACCAAAGCTGCCCTATGACTCTCACCCTCAGCTGGACAGGTAAGAGAAAATAAAACAAAAGGCTCATTTGTCCAGATAAGGGCAGGGAGAGATCACTCACCAGTTATTCTCACTGGCAAAACTCAGCTTGGGGAGATAAATTTAATTTATTACCAATCACATCAGAATAGGTTAATGAGAAATAAAACTCATTAACTCATTTATAAAACTTTTTCCTGGGCTGTGCAAATGCACAGCTGTTTTTCTTTTCTGAGGGTTGGTAGGGAGGGTGAGTCTTGACCTACTGCTGAATTTTGAATCATTAGGAAATTATCTCCTCCTTCTAAGAAATGCTAAACTTTCTCTTTTTAAGACTAGAATAAAGCCCAAATTTTCTTTGGTGCTATTCTGTCTGCAGTTTCAGACTATTTCATTTACATCTCTACTCGTGGAGCCACAGAGACAGTTTGTATTGTACAGCTCAAACTCTTCTACCCTCAGTGAACAATTAAATTCTCATTGGTGCTCAATCCCTCAGCCGAGGCATTTAGGGAACTCCAGCCATGCTGGGAAAATGCCTGCTTTGAGCCAAATTAAAGCAAGAATTTGTACGTGAAATTTCTATACCTTTTCACCTCTGAGAGTGTTAGAGGTGGACTGAAAAGCTTTCAGCTTCTAAGAGCTGTTGAAGTTGTTCCACTTCTTGGTAGAAATTATATCAAAAATTGCTGCACCAAAACCACATGGATGTTCTTAAAAATTTGGTGATACTTACCCCACAAATATACATGCTTTAGTATTTTTTGGAGCAGGTTATTTTACTACATCTTCCCTTTACAGTAAGGGAAGTGTAAAATAAAAGGCAATATTCACATGAGAGCAGTGGTAGATTCTCTGATGTTTAACAATGACTTCAAACTCAGAACTCACCATCATTTTCTCTCTTCTTCCTTGCCACCCTTATTTGATAATTTTTTTAATCAAAGCTGTGAGATCTCTAATCCTTTGTCAAATTTGGCTTAAAATCACTTGAAAGGTCAAAAGTTCATTGGAGGAGACAAACAATGTGTTCACATAAATCCTACCTTCAAAGAATAGGAGGAAAATCATGAGATTTAAAAATAAAAAGAAAATTCTTATCTGTTCTTATGTGAATGTTGTTGTGGGGAAAAAAACTTACCTTGATTTAGTAATTCTGTATTGTTTTTCCTTACTGGTGATGGTTCTGCTAATTTTGGATTTTCTAAGTATTTTTTAAATATTTGGATTATTATAAGAGTAGAAATTAGAAAACTTACTCAATTAGTATCTGGTCCATTCTATCGAGAAGTTATTTTTTGAAAAAATTTTTTTCCTTGTCTGAGTAACAGGAAAAGTCAGTTTTACCATGATTTTTCTAGATAATAATCAAATCACCACTAGGTCAAATTTGCAACTAGGTTGTTTTTATTTCTTCTAAATACCTGAAAATTTGTGTTACTCAGACTAAGCCTTTGCTTCATGTCCTCAGTAGCAAGAGGAATGCATGATGGATATTTCTGGGGAGGGAATGGAAGGAGGGAGGGAGGGAGGAAGGGAGGGCAGGAAAGGAGCAAGTGTGGTTTTTGTTGGATTTGTCCTCCTTTTTTTTTTCCAATTGAACTATTTCCAGATATCCTTCTGTTTTTACCTGGCTGGGATGAATGCAGCAATACCCATTCAGTGCCTATTGATTGCTATCTACTCTTCTTATCTGACACTATTTTTGAAAATTTCTTTACATAGATGATTTCCCCATTTATTTATTTATTTATTTACAGCTGACCTATACCAGCATTCAGCTGAACACACTGATCAATGTAAGCTTCTCTCTCTAATTAGACCTTTTTTTTAATTAAAACAAATTAAGAGGATTTATTTACATTAAATCAGCTTTGCCACTAAGAAACCTTTATTGGTATTTACATGATTGCCTGCTGCACATTTGCTTTGGTAATTATACACGTTAGCTCTTAATGGAATGAAAAGGACACAGGGACCCCATGTTTTTAATCTACTGTCATTTATATCCCAAAGTTGCCAAATTGGGGCTCAGCTAAAGACAGTTTTTCAGTGAAATAGTGAGCACTGCTTTTGTTTATCTAAACTTGAAGCCACACTTGTACTCCTATCTAGTCTGAAGATAGGAATGGAAAAAAAATGGAAGAAAAAAAGAGAAAGGCTGAAAAATATCTAAACAGAAACTAAAATACTGTAGAAACTCAAAAGTAACTCAACCTCCTCAGCAAAGAGAATGCATCTGTACCATGACAAACAAAAAGGGAAAAGGACACCTGCAGTTCAGCACAAATCTTTTTGAAGTGAGTGAAGTTCTGTGATAGAACAATAGACTCTGCCACAGAATAAAGGCATTTTCTGAGGAATCAGTTGTACTCATAGGCCAGCTTGAAACCTTTTTTTCTCTTCAGTAAAATCACTTTAAAAGGGGCCTGCACAGCAAAACCAGAATCTCTGAAAAGGAATAATGGCTGGGTTTATGTGTTGAAGAAATGCAGGAAAGTAATTAGGGAGAAAAGAGTGTCAGCTTGTTATACTTCAGCTGAGGGGAGAGTGTGGTGTTGATACCCAGCTCCTGTGTTATTTGTACCCACTCTGCCATCCTAAAGACCTCTCCTTAGTTAGCCTGAGGGGAATGAATTCAGCATTTCCTCCCTGTCTATTGAAATACATTAATCCATGTATGAAGAGTCACTTGAGCAGCAGGACAACATTTTATTTACGTGAGAGGCACGTAACCACAGTGCCTGTAGGCACCACACCAACATTTAAAGAATGGACTGACTCCACAAAATGAACTGCATTCGACATTAAATAGTTCTACATGGGACTAGTTATAAAAGAAACAAAAATAAAACAACCTAAAAGATAAAATACACACACCCCAAAACCCCACTCAAACATCATGGAGGTTTGAGACAGGATTCAATCATCGTCTTTCTTGCATTTCAGTGATGCAAGTGATGACACAGCCTCAGAAAGCCCACTTGGGAATTCCAGACATTTCCAAAGTAACCAGGTGCCCTGGTGGACTTGGATGGACCTGGTTGTCAATTTTCATGATGAATTTTCAAATATGCCTCTCTTTGGAAATTAAAGAAACAATCATAGAAATATAGAATGCTTGGTTAGGAGGGACCTTGAAGATCACCCAATTCCACCCTCTGCCATGGGCAGGGACAGCTTCCGCTATCCCAGGTTGCTCCAAGCCCCATCCAACCTGGCCTCTGACAATTCCAGGGATCCAGGGGCAGCCACAGCTTCTCTGGGAACCTGTGTCAGGGACTCACCACCCTCACAGTAAAAGACATTCTCCTAATATCTCATCTAAACTTTCTTTCAATTTGAAGCCTTTCCCCCTTGTTCTGTTACTCCAGGCCCTGCTAAATAGTCCTTCTCCATAATTTTGTAGGCTCCCTTCAGGTTCTGGAAGGGTTCAATTAAGAAAGAGGGAGACAGAGAGAGGTGGGCAGAAGAGGGGGCAGAGGGAAGGGAGGGAGCTGAGGAAAGAGAGAGAGAGGAGGGAGCTGTGTGCATGTGTTTTGCTCAACAGCAGATAAAAATACACTATTTACTCCCTCTTCCATCCATGTGTGCCCAAACTGACCATAATATAAAAGCAGCAAGTAATTTTTTCTACCATGCTTTTTCAAAGATAAAATAAATTGAGTTTTCAAGTATTTTCAACCAGCTCTCATTCTAAGCAGCCATGAAGTTGTTTATACGACCACCCTCAAATATCAGATTTTTTAGATACACAGCCTGTGTATTATCTGTATAAAGAAAGAAGTTCCATCCTATGCCTTGAAAATAGTGCAGGTCATTGTAGAAGTTAGCCTGCATCTGAGCCTTTGTGGAATTCTGGGTTTTGGGACTGAACTTTTAGCATCCTTTGGGATATGGAAAAAAGTTTTAGGATTCTTGGGAACTTTCCTAGACAGGTTATGTCTGTAGCAGCCAGCCATAATTTGGTAGCTATCTAAAGAAAACCACAGAGAACGAGAATCATATGATAAAATGTGGTGAAGGGGTCTGAAAACTTGCTCTGTTTGATACCTCTCCTGGGAGGCTGCCCTTGAAAGCTGAGTCTGCTGTGTTCACCAGAAACTTAGGGGTTATTGAGGAGCAGACCTGATTTATTTTCAAAATTCACTGTGGAGACATAAAGCATCTGGCAAAGTAACCAAGTATCACAAAGCAACCGCCCATTCCTGCCAAGTCTTGAACCTCCCAACCTTCCCTGCTCACGTCGTGAAGGCCATCAATCAATAACATCATAAAACTCATGATTACATGTTGTAGATGCATAAAATATGAGTTGTTTACAACAGCCTGCTTGTCAAGAAATTAAAAGCCAGCAGAGGTTCATAAAATTAAGGTAGAGGGAGCAGAGCAGATCTGAAACATCCCATAAACATCCATCTGTCTCTCTTAGAACAAATCTTGGCCAGGAATAGATGCAGAGGAATAAATGGCTCAGTTTATTTGGGATTCATAATTGTCCTTGCAGCAGCACCATGGATCAGAGCTCAAGTCACATGTCCATGGGCAGAACTGCACATGCACCAATCTTAAAGATTTGTCTGTTTAATATCATGGAAAGAATCACTCCAAGGCCTCTTGCAGAAGGAGAAGGGATTCTTACAGGAAACAGCAGTAGCTGGTAGCTATGGCATAGGAAAGCAAGAAATATTAAATCTGTGAGAAGGCCCAGCAGAGAATAAATGAGCAGTTTGCCGTGGAACCACTGGGTCTCTGCAAGGGCCAGGTGCTGTTTTACAGGCTGTGGGAAGATCTCTCAGTTTTATGCTGGTCCAGGAATTAACTCACCATATTAATGAAAAAGCTTGTTTGTCAATTAATCAACTGACTAAAGAGGTTTGATTGCCAGGGTTTTCCCACCTCCGCCCTCCTGCTCTCTCCAAAATCTGGAATCAAGAAACTTTTTTCAGGGGTTTCAATTTCTAAGCGTAATCTAAAGTGCATTGCTATTATTTTATGCAGTGTAAGATTTTGTCACACTTCTGTATGAACCTGACATGGCAGAGAATAAATATAAAGAATAATGGAGGAAAACCCAGAAGGGCAGATTTTAAACACAGCTCGGTATCCAACATCTTATTCTATCTTTGTTTTTTAATAACCTTGAATAAAAATAAGGTAGCCTGGAGACTGCATTCTAGCCATAAAAGGGGTAAAATCATTATACAGTATTAAACTCTGAGAATGAACTCTGGGGATTAATAATATTACAAAATATACTGGTTTAGGTGCTGACTGTACAGAAAAACAGGGTAAGCCACTATCATACTGCCACATCATCTTTTGCATATTGTAATTTTAAAAGAGAAAGCAGTGCGGGAAAGAAGGGAAGAAAACCCAGCTGGATGAACAGAGCTTGATTTGAGCAATGATATAAAAGCCACTCATTCATTCCAGGTGTTTAGGGCACAATTTGCAAGGCCTAAATCACTACCCCATCTTGTGATTCAGCAGGTCTCAGAACAAAACGCTTCTGATTACACTGTGCTGCTGTTTAGACCACTCCAGAGAATTTTGGGGATGAGCTTTCTCTGTGCACATTAAGGAAAAAAGTCTTTTTTAAAGACTCATTCAACAGGAGGACTCCTCCATGGGAAGGCATCTCTGAGAGATATTCTTTTTTTTTTTTGAATACTTCAAAATGAACCATGGTGTGATCAAGAAAACTGCAGTGCTAAGTTTGCACTTCCATACTTGCTCCTTGGTAATGTACTGTCTTTACTTTTAGGGTGCCAGAGAAGCTTTAAAATTCACAAATTTGGATGGTGTGCAATTTCAAAGACCTCCTCCTCCACCTAAATGTGTCATCTCATCAACTTTGGCTTAAATGCAATCCTACCCTGCAGCACTTCACTGCCTGAAGTTTTGTCAGCCACTGAAAGGACAGCAGCTCCCAGGCAGGGACACCTGAGAGTTTCGATAAAATATGAGGATAAACAATTTAATGAAAAAGTAATTAACAGGTAATTAAAGCTTTATTAAACTAGACTTGCATTAAGATATGTGTATATGGGGCTCTTCTGAGATCTTACAGGCCTCACTTGCTCGGTTTTTGCATTTTGTGTGTTGATCTTTGCCACAAAATAGTTAAAAATTAGCTGCTCTCAGAGAGTAGTGTCTTTTGAACTATTGTAAATTAATGCACATATATATGGTAATCAAAACCCAAACCCATTCTTTTTTGAATTACCATGAAATATTACTATCGCTAACTAAATTTATTCCTATTTGCAAAATCTCCCTTCCTACAGAGCAAATTGTTTGTTTCAGAGCTCGGCCATGTATAAATTAGCTATACCAGTATTGCAGAGAACTAACTAAATCTGCTGCAAAAGATTAGGTTCCACAAGACCTAAATTGCTGTTTCTGCATATGTGCAAGTAATTAAAAATGATTTATAGAGGCTGTGAAAATATGAGAACCTCCCATAAATATTGTGGACATCAGAAATGGGAGAGGCAGGTTTGATGAAGTGCAGGAGATCTGATGTTGTTCTTTCACAATGAAATGATGTACAGGAGGTCCTGACAAGTCACAGCGCCTCTGCCTCCATGGAAAAGAGAGAAAACACTTCTGCTCCTCACTGCAATTCTTTTCTTTGTTCATTGTCACCAACCTGATTTTCTAATAAAGCCAATTTGTGGCTGCTTTTATTCCTGAGACTTCATTATGTAATAAGTGCGCCCCAGAACGTGACAAGGGCTGATAGGTGGTGAACGCACATATTACAAGTGCAGAGAAAAGTATTACAAATCAGTCATAATTGGTTTACAAAACACATTTTGGTGAATTAATCACACTAAAAAATACTACACTTTGAAGAGCTGAAACATCAATGGCAGAACTCATAAATTAACTTTCTTCCAGCTTACAAAACTTATAAAAAGATCATCTCAAGATCCAGTTGAGATGGATCAGTTTAACCCCCTCCCTTAAGAGAGAATCCAAAATATCCTGTGTCACATTATGTTTTATCCAATAGGGAAAAGAGCATGTGGGGTTTAGTAGGCACTGCTGCTGACTTCTGGAATTAAAAGTACGG
This sequence comes from Corvus brachyrhynchos, assembly GCF_000691975.1. Taxonomy (NCBI): domain Eukaryota; kingdom Metazoa; phylum Chordata; class Aves; order Passeriformes; family Corvidae; genus Corvus; species Corvus brachyrhynchos. The sequence continues at coordinate 38,814 of NW_008237447.1, read as the reverse complement.
GATAAGGAAATGAGGAAGTGCAACTGAACCTTTTTTGCATCTATATCCTTTTTCCATTTATTGATCATTTATTTATTTATTTATTTATTATCTTGACTAGTCTTGCTACAGACCATGCTGTAGAAAGCCATGTTTAAAATGCGGGGGGTGTGTGGAAAGGAATAACAGAGTAGAACAAGAATAAATTCCTTGTTCAAGAAAGGGAAAGACAAAAGGAGGTCAGCTTTATTGTACTTTCAAGTTTTAATTGTGTGAAAAGCTTTAATATTTTGCCAGCTTAAGGTCTATTCATTAAAAGCAGACAGCCCCTGGCAGCACTTTTTCAGAGAGCCATCAACCCCATCTCATACAAAGAAACATGTATTTAATTTGGACTTTTAAAATTTCAAAATACAAAGTTGTTGTAGCACACCTGGTTTGCTAAACACCTTCTTTAAGGTCACCTTTCCTCCTACTTTCCTCCCTGCTTCTTTCCCCACAAAGAAAACCTGAATCTTAAATTCATATATAGAATGACAGGAATGTTTGTCTCACAACTCTTTTTTTATAAAACCACTGAAATTCAAACATTTTAGGTAAAAGTGAATGGGAATCTCAGCAGGCTTTTTGAAGGTCTCTCATCACAGGCTCTTAGAGAAACCAATCTGCTTTGGGGTAATAAGGAAAGCCTGCTTATACATTAATAAGTGCTCAAGAAATAGGAAAGGAAAGCTATGGGTGATACAATCCCTCAAGTGCAGCTTTGTCATTATTTTATCACTGTGGCCTGTGCTGGAACTGGAGTAGGGAAATTAAATCAGCTACTTATTGGAGAGAGCTAGAGAAGATCTGAGATCCCTTTGATCATAATTGACTACGAGGTTTCCTTTTCAATGTGTGAAAAAAATCACAAAGTGTTTTTTTGAAGGCTATGAATATGTTGGTTAGGATTTTGAAGTTAGGGGGTTTTTACATCATTTTGTGTGCTGATTTGCTATTTTTTCTGTGGGTTTTCTGAGGTAACAAACAAACTTGTTCAGCTTGATCTTAAAACCCCATATTATCAATATTTTTCTTTTGTGGCTTAGAAGCAGGATCCCTCTTGCCTTGGAACCTGTAAAAGCATTGCTGTAAAAAACTGAAACTCAATTTATTTGCCCAGGGTGACAAACCTCACTGCTTTGACCAAGTTTCCAGGCACTGTGCTCAACAATGCAGTCTTAACCCAATTCTTATAATTAATCACTAACAACTCATTTCCTTTGATTACATTTGTTTCCCTTGTCCAACACACCCAGAAGAAAGAGCCAGGACTACTTTGTTCAATTAGTAATGAGCACAAGTGAATCTCCATTCAAGAGCATGTAAGTAAGGACCTCTGCTCCTTAATAATCTGAATGACCTCTGCTCCTTCACTCCCCCCGTCTCCTCCCCCCCCCCCCCCCCCGACTTTATAACATTTTTGAATAATGACCCTCTCAGTCAAACCTTTTCTCATGAGAAGATTTCAGCAGCACGAGCACAGATCAAGGAGCGGCAGCAGCTGTGATATAAACATGAGCTGCTGCAACTCAGAGCCCACAGCAGGGCACACTGAGCCACTGCCTTAATCTAACACAGCACCTCTGTCAAGCCTTGATTTGCAAGAGTCCTGCAGTCCTCAGACACGTGAGTAATTTATGTCCTGCATTCTCGAAGCTGAACTGCTGAGCCAACCTGTAAACTCAATTAATACCAAGGATAACTCAGAGATTTGTTCCCTGACTAGTTGCTGCACAGTAGCTGAGATTAGTTGCCACCTGAGGAATATCAGAGCTAAAAGAGGTGCTCCAGATACTCGTCAAGAAAAAAAAAAACACAGTATGTATAATTTTTTAAGGTGTAAGAATCTCAAAATCTTTTTCCCAAAATAATTTTTAATATATATCACCCTAGTCCTATTGTTGGACATTTCATACTCTAAACTACAATTCTGTCTTTGCCTCAAGAATTACCTGGAATAAATCTACATCTTACTAGGACCTGTGGTGCAGAGTGACATCCCACATTTCAAATAAAGCTTCGGGAAGACAGGTCTAATTTTGTCCTATCTATTGTAGTTGTCCAGCATGATGATTTTTTAATACGTGGCTTTTTTTGGGAAGATCTAAAAGTGAGTTATTAAAAGCATTTTTATATCCCTAAATCATTCAGAGCCCTTAAACCCACACATCCCCAAGACAATATTTATTAAGTTCACAGACTTCTGATGCCCAAGCAAGAACTCTATACATTTGCAAGGCTCTCACACCTCACAATACCTCTTCAAAGTTCTTATAGCCCTAAGGCAGCCCTCCCCATCACAGCATGGCCAGAAGGCATCAAGACAAGAAGAAGCAGGTGGAATATGGACACAGGAAGACTTCAGGGCACCAGAACAGGAAGGTTTGGCACTGGAGAGGAGAGAAGGCAGTGAAGAGTCCTGGAGCTTGCAGGTGCTCCAAGCATCCCTGTCCTGCCAAAGAGAGATTTAGCCTGTGACAAGGACACAAAACAGAATCTCTGGCTCTGATTCTGATATAAACTTGCTGTGCTTTTTCCTATCTCTGTGTGAGACACAAAGAGCTCACTCGCCCTTCCCATCACAATCAGGATGATGACTGCAGAGTGCAAGGATGGAATTCAATCCAAAACACCACAACAGGTATGAACTTAATGAATGGGTATGAACGTAAAATTTGATGCTGCTGCAGTTAGTGAGGAGGCACAACACACAGAAGAGGAGAAAACTCCAAATGTCCCGTGTGATCAACACCATCAGAGCACAAAGAGGGAAGGGTTTTCCTGCTTCTCCCCAGTGGCAGCAGCTCACTCACGGAATGCCAGAACTTTCAAACATTTGTATTTAAGGATATTACAAGAGATGACACCTGAGTACAAGGAAGCAAAAGCTGCTAGATATAGTTATAAATATTAGCTAAAAATAACAGCCTCTTTTCAGCTCTTTGAGGGGACCACAAACAAGCACACAAGCATGGAAATCAGCCAGAAATCACTGTTTCTGTTTACAGCTGAATTAGTGCAAACTGCTCCAAAATCTTTTTGGTATTCCCTGTCAAATTAAAACTGAAGCTGGAAAATTGTTCACATGAGAACAGAAAACTGTTCTTTCTGCCTGTAGCTTCACCTTCAGGCTTGGATAAAGGCTCTTGTTAAAAACCGTAGTAGATGAAAATGGAACATTTAAAAGAGAAAGCCATGGAGTTTCTGAAAGAAATGCTGGCTGGATTTTCTTCACGAGGCAGAACATCCTTGATCACCAAAATAATGGCATCATTGCATTATGTATTCTGTGATTCTGCAAATAACTCATTTTCTTCCCACGTTTGCTGACAGCTGTGACAGAAGGTGTACCAATGTACAGTTTCTCGGCCACAAGAGATTTTTCCTCAACACTAGTAGGAAGTAATGCCAGCTGGAAAAGAAATTACCACCAATTCCATGAGACTTTCAGGCAAAAAAGGTAGTGAACACAAAAAAATTCCTACCAGCAACTCCAGCATGACAAGATAAACATCCTGGCACAGATTACAAAAATGTCTTCACAAATATACACATTTATTATGCCGTGTACTTTGGCCAATGAGCAAACCTGAAAAAAATCAAATACAGCTATTATTTTTCCTGCAAGAGCAGATTTAAAAGGAGGTAGAGGAGGACAGAGCTCCTACAGAACAGAAATTCAGGACTCTACAAGGAGAAAAAGGCAGGTCAGACATAACCTGTGGTGTCTTTTCAGGACATGAAATAAAGCAGCAGTTCATGTCACTTCAGAGGAAGCAAATGTCATAATATAACACCACAGACACATTGATGGGCTGACATAAAAAACAGAAAAAAAATCCATCAACAGATAAGGTTTGTTTGACATTGAGTCTGGGGAGCTGTGTCTGATGGCTCTGGTCTAACCAGATGATGGAAATTTTATGAACTTGGACAGCAGAGGTTTTGACTTTGTGGGTGAAACTGTGCACAGAAACGATTTCATTTGATTCAATTCATTGGAGTATTGATTTTCAGGGTTGATGATTTATTAAAGTAACATTTGGTACAGTTGGATCTTCCAGTAATGATGATGCTGTTACTGACACTGCAAATAAATCACTGTAAATCTTTAAAAGAATACAAGTGCTTAGCTAACAAATTGGGTGTCCCGGATTTGGAGAAGCCTGGGAATTCCTGCTAAGTGATATAGTGACCTTTTTTGGCTGTGGAAGTGTTCTCCTTTTTGACAGCACTGGCCAAAAAACAAGTTTATTTAAACATACCAGGGAGTTTATAGCCTCATTTTTTACCTAAGTAGTCAATTGAACACGCAAAGTGTGAATTACACATTTAATTTAACTATTTCACTACTAAACAATCCTGTATGAAATTCAGGCAGTGATCTAGCAAACTGAACAACTTACCACTGGTGAAAACGCTTACCTATCTTGTGTGGAATATAATTTAATAGTTTAGAAAATCCCTGGGCACACAAAAGACAGTCCTTAAGCAATCTCTTGTGAGTCCACCTGGCAGGTGCCTCCCAAATATCTACCCCTGAAGAGGCTGGAGCTTCACAGACCTGGAGGATTCCCTTCCCTGGCACTTTTTCACTGTTTTATATGCTGACAGTAGTTTTCAACACTCACCTTTTTAATTAAGGCTGCACTCAGAAACAGGCAAGTCTTCCCATGAGGAAATGAGTGCAACCAATATCATCAAGGCTCCACAAACCAATAATGCTGCTGCTCATCAGGCTGCTGCTGTATTGCTACTCCATAATCACTTTCAGACTGCCTGAGATGTGCTCTCCAATAGAACGGAGACCAGTCCCTGTGGTAAACAAAGATACAATAAACGTTCAGTAGCACTGCATGGTGTAAAAATGCATTTCTACAAAATTAAATTACTGGAAGTTAATAACTTCACAAGAGGATCATGACTTTTTTTTTTTGCTAAAGGCAACTAGTTTATTTTGCTTTGTAACAAACTTTATCTCCAAACCCCTTTTTTTTTTTTTGAGAGAGAGAGAATAACCTTGGTAAGCATAATACACTACAAATAATTCTGTGACATCATAACCCAGGTGTTCCTGAATAAAATTCTCTCAGATACTCTGTCTGTGGTCAGGCAAACCTGTAAATGAACTGCAAAACTGAGAACAAATTTGTCACATTTAGCCCCAGCCTTGACAAGAGGTGTGAAAAACCATCTCGCCTGAAGGACCCAAAATTCCCTGCTCCATTGCACTGTAGTTGTACTCCAAAGGTGATCAATTAGCTAAAGCTCATTTAAAGATTCCCCACAGTGTCTCTGCACTGGGTTAGACCAGAGTCTGCAATACAGAGAAGGTACGTAGTGCTCCTCCGTATCCTCTCTCTAATGAGTCAGGGATTGATATGGCAGGATGTTAAACAAAGTTTGTAAGAGTATTTATAAAGTCTGACTTCTGGAAAAACAAAGGCAATTTAGAATGAAACAGATCTGAAAAGAAACAGTGAGTGGCAACAAATTTCCCCATTTCTTTCTGAGTTTATTCTTGATGGATCTGCTCAGATTGTCACTTACATAATCCCCCTTGCTTTCCCAATAAAGGAAAAAAGAAGAGAAAGAAAGAGGAAGAAAGAAAAGTGAAGATGACATCTATACATCTGCAGAAAGCCCATTAGGTCAGCAGCTGTTTGCTGTTTGGGAAATTGAAAGTTTTGATAACTATTCAAGGTTAGATCTGTAAAAATGCTTCTTTTTAACTTTTGTACTGTGTAGTTATTTTAGGGCTAAAAATCTGTGCTTGCCTGAATATATTAGGTTCTCAATAAATTCACAAGGAAAATACCAAATTTGCTTTGAAAAATAAAAAAGAGAGGAAGAACTAAAAGAGATACCAGAAGTGTAAATGAAGGTTGTTTTATTGTAAAAAACTGGCCATGAATTATGTTTGTCTTAAGCCCTGGTGACTCTGTAGTGAGTTTTGTAGCAGAGTAGCTACCAATGAATCTTCTCTGTTTAAGGCAGTGAGCAGACTCCTCCTGGGAGGGGACAAACCCCACTTGGGTCTGGGCAGAGCATTAGTCAGGGGGTGGTGAGCAATTCTTTTGTACATCACCTGTTTTGATTGGTGTTTATTTCTCTCTGTTGTCTCTATTTTCGTTATCATCGTCATCAACATCATCATCATTATGGGTGCTATTTTTTTTTATTTCAATTAGTAAACTGTTCTTAATCCATGGGCTTTACCTTTTTTTTCCCCCCAATTCTCTTCCCCATCCAGCCAGGGAGCAGTGTGGATGAGCCAGTGGCTGCATGGCACTCAGTAACCCG
>NW_008237447.1:8902-32450 GCF_000691975.1 Corvus brachyrhynchos | reverse complement strand
CTTTCCATATGCAGTGCACCTCATGATAACAAGGTGAAGTCTTCACTGATCTTTCAAGTGGGGTCATTCTCTTGTTTCTGACCTGTGTGTAAAGCTCTGTGACCCCAAACCTGATGCCTCTCTTACTTCAGATGAATTATTCTTGGTAGGTGGCTTGATTGAAACTCCTGTTAGATTAAACTCCTGACCTATAACTATGAAGGAGTCCTCCTAAGAACTGGGAGAGATCATTTCTCCCCTTAGCACAGGCATCATTGCAGTCATCAGGAATTAAAGTGGAAGAACAAGAGCCAGACAGAAAAACATAAACAGATTTAAAGCAGAAGTGATTATTTTAGTAATTAAACATTTCTTAACTGAAATTACATGAAATGAAAAAGCAGCATGAAAGGTCAGGGGAGATTTTTCAGAGAGTGCTCCAGAGGAAGGGAAAGGGAAAAGCAATTAAATACAAATATAGAAGGTTATGATGCATAGAACAGTATTGCAAACAAGTGGCTGCCAGCATCAAGCCACATTGTTTTGAATGTTTAATTAATTAAATAATCTTTTTAATTAACCACTGCCACTGGGGAAGATAGATTGGAAAAAACATGCAGGAAACAAAACACATTTCTTACTTTCATGCATTTATATGTATGTAGAAGTCTGCAAACGAATTTTGTTTGTCTTCAAAATGATAGGAACAGAAGGAATATGTGGTTATTACTAACACTGCATGTTCAGGTCATGTTTCCCTAAGAAAGCTACCAAATTTGCCCACACAAATGTTTGGGTGGGCTATAGAATGCACTTTATTCTTTACTTTGTTGTGCATAATTCTCAAAGGTAGAAAAGGCAGCTGAGGGAAGTGGCACCCTTAAAAGGAAAAAAAAACCAAAAAAAGCCCCAGCACTTAAAAATTCCAATTCTGAGACAGGGTTGGTTATAACATGTTTTTAAGAGTGCCAATGTTGTGGGTTCAATCTCTGTATGGGCCAGTCACTCAAGAGGTGAATTTGATAATCCTGGTGGGGTCCCTTCCAACTCAGAATATTCTGTGATTCTGTGAACCACAAACGTGTGATAATGACTTCATGTGAACAATACCGTCCTTTATACCGATGACAAGAATTGAGATTGAAGGTGTTTGTTTTTCTCCTCTAAGAGGAAACATTGAGCAAACCATTGAAGGCCAAAGGAATTGGGTGAAGGGACAGTGTTCAGATATTCAGTCTCTCTGCCCATGCTCTCTGCTCAGTGAGTGTTTTGCTGTGCACCCGCTCTCCCCTTCTGCCTTCAGCTTTAGCCCACAAGCAAAGCTGAGCTGCTGCTCAGAACTCTGATGTGATCTGTGATTAAAGCTAGGCGTTGATCAAAAGCAGTTTTCAGACTCCCAGCTCACTATTCTATGCAAGGGAGTGACTTTGTCACACCATATGGATCAAAAGCCCCACTGGATGTTGTAAATAAAAGCGCTTTAAACAACAACAACAATAAGGAAGAGGGACTCTTTGATCAGGCTACAGTTAATTGATTAAAATGTCCATTTCATTGTCCTTTCATGTCTAAGCTTCAGTAAACAACATGAGAGAGCAGAACTCAGCACTCAGTAGTAGAAAGGAGGCCATGAAGGAAAGCCTGGCAAGTAAACAAAGATTAAAAAGAAAGGGAAAAAATAGATTATACAAAATAAATACAGAAACCTGCTGTGCTCATGCCCAGAAGCTTAACCCAACTCTCCAGCTATGCTACTGAAAAGCAGAGGAATTAATAACCATCAACAAAACACAGACTCATATTTGCATCTATTTTTCTCACTGTAACCATATGAAAACCTTCCTACCAAACCCACAATATGATTTGTGCAAAACTAACCTCATATAATGCTTCCAATATGAAATGGATTAAGTACTGGGAAAGGATATTGACTTTCATTCCAGGGAAATCTGAAAAGAAATCTTGTCTTTGGTTAACAAATAAACCAGTTTTTCCACTTTGATGAAAGTGGAATTGCTATAGTTGCAATTTCTCTCTCATCTGAGGGGTATCAGGATGTCACCCAAGTTCCAAACATTCTCAAAGACGTTCAGACATATAAACAGCAGCAGGGGCCACTGAAACACTTCATGATGCTCACAGGTAATCAATTTTCAGGCTCCTTTTCTGTGCAGGGGAAGAGAGAACACAATCCCTCCTCCATTTCCCAGACAACTCAGCACACTGAGACTTTGACTTCTTTGAATCTTCTCTCTGGAGAGCCAAGACTCCCTCTGTGACTCAAACAGAAAACCTAGAGACACCTGTCTCACCAAAATTCTATCCTTTTTAATTATCCCTTTCAGCCTTACTCTCTAAAAGAGATCATAACTTCATTAAACAATTATGTTCAATGCTGGACATAATATTTGCAAATGGATAAAAAAAAGTGAATCAATATTCTTCAGTGCTAGTATTGTTCTTGATTGCATTTTTACTTTTGCCTAAAGAACATCCGTGAGACCCCTTAAAAGCATAAGATACTCAAATAAAATGTTTTAAAACTTGAATTTTATGTGTCAAGGCATGCAAATCAATACACACTGATATAGACAAAGCAAGGGTGTTGTGGGGTGAAGCAAGTGAGTTGTGCCTCTCATGTTAAACTTTGGTTGAATTTTATTAAAAAGGAGAAAAAATTACTCCAGAGCTCCTATCTTATCTTGCGGAGCTAAAAAACATGTGAATACAGTGGTTTTAAATGGAATTAATGATCTTTTTCCTAAAATGAATAGCACAGCTGTAATAACACCCCACTTGTGTCATTGTCCAGTCTTGAGCATACATGGAGAGACAGAGAGATGCTGTCACTTATATCTTTACCACTTCTACAGTGACTGATGCTTTGCAGCCCAAACATCCACCATCAGTGCCAAGCTTGATCTCTTTTTTTCCTCATTTTACAGCCCAAATGCACATCCCCAGTCACTAGCTGGATTTGGGGTTATTGCCTCTTGCTTGCAGTGCTTGATGTATGAGCTCTGTATGAGCGACTGGCTCTCTTCTCTGAAAAATATGAAAATATCACTGCAAACACTCGGAGCTGCTCAATATCCCATCTGAGTCCTGTTTGGTTTAAAATATAAAACACTGATCTTGCCAGCACTTATTGTTGCTTGGGAAAGAAGTGACTACCATGGATAAAAGTCCCAGAGAAATCTACCCAGAGTGGATGCACTGCCATCACTCCTAGCACTAAATTAAATTATTAAGTGGGATCAGGGTTGCAAAGATTGCAAATTCAGATCTTTAAAGCTGCAAAATCTAGGAATATCAGCTTCAGACATAACATGAAATTTTTCCTAAAGTATTCTACAATTTCCTTTTCTTCCTTGCAACAGTGCAAACAACTCCACTGTGGAAAGGCAAACAAACAGCTGTGTACAACATATTTAACAATAGACCACTAAAACCACTTCTGTTCAAATAGTCAGAATTACAGCAGCAAACCTCAAGATAATATTGACTTTTATGGAGCATTTATGGATCCATTAGCTTGAATAGCTGCTGAATTTTTGAACTAGAATAACAGATTTGCATATATTGCCTCAAATTTGCACCTTGCAGGGTCTGTTTCCTAAGTTTGAATGATGAAGGCAGTAATGTAATACCAGAATGTGCCTGAATAGTGCATTATGTGAACTGTAATACTTTTTATTCTCTCTAATTTATTAATGTGCCATACTTCAAACAGCAGGGGTTTTTTCAATCATCTCATTGAAGTGTCAAAGATGCTTAGTACAAACATTTCTAAGATTTCAGTTATTAGACTGTTCATGCATTTTATTTTGGCAAATAGTCAAATCACACATTTCAATTTAATTTTAATGTTCAATTCCCACAGAACATTTTCACATAGCTTTCTAGCCTACTAATACTAGTCAGGCATAGTCTTCTGGTTGGAAAGAGCAAGTTTACCAAACTTCATTCCTACAAGTAATGAAAGTAATTTCACTTAAATGGAATCACTGCAGAATCATTTTTATTTAATTTTTTTTTAATGGAAAAAAAATGCACAGCTCTCCTCTTACAGCACAAAAAGGCATAAAGGAGGGCAGGATCTCACTTCAGTGCATTCCAGCACTGGTAAAAATTCTGGATTTTTGAGGATGAAAATGAAGTCAAACAAGACAGTTTTTCCAAAATATCAAATAGGACCTCCTCTTAACTACTTGTTTTGTGGGGCTTTCTTGAATACAAACAATCTAGAACAGTTTCATCAATATAAATGGGTATTTCCTTTGCTACAGAAGAGTAGTTTTTTAAACTACCAAGCTATGTATATAAATAACCAGGGAGAAAAAAAAGACAAAAAAACCTGAGGCAAACACAAGTAAATTGCCAGATAATCTTCAAAGATTGCACTTTAGCTAAATTACTGGTACTGATCTTAATTATCCAAATGGCTCCATTAAACAAATGAGGTGTCTGAGAACCACACAGGAATATACATTCTGATTCTGCTCCCCAATTTGCTTGATTAATATGCTACAAAGCTAATTAATCTTAAGGGAAAGCGTAAGAGCTGTGCTTCATATTGCACAGGTTATCTGTTGTTAACTAGTAATACACCCAAAAGAATTTTTAAGCTAAAGAGTGGGTTCATTACTCATATGTTTTCCATTTAATATTACATTTTAGGACAGCTTAAATATTGCTGATCTTTCTCTTAAACCCAACTAAGTGAAAGATCATTTAACAAAACTTCATGGAATCATCTTAGAATGTCCTGGGTTGGAAAGGACCTTAAAAACTATCCAGTTCCAACCCCTCTACCATGGGCAGGGACACCTCCTATGAGACCAGGTTGAAAAAGACAGTCTGTGATAAACTTTTAGAAAAAGTAGTACAAAGCAGCTTTAATATTCTCTACTGTGATGAAAATTTGACTTTGTGAGATTGACAGGAAAATATCCTTTTAAATGATATATGATGAGTAAAAAGTAAGTGCTCGCAAAGAGTCTAAAAACTGCTGTCTGCTACAATAAACAAGGAAGTATCTGAGGAAAGTATATACATTTTAAGAAAAGAAAATCATGATGTTTGTGCTGTAAGAGCATTTTTATCTTGGCCCAAAAGACAACTGACACTATAGACACAGTGTGGAGAGCACCGAAGCAAAGGTTTTGTGGGTCAGGTGCTGACAGAAATGAGATGAGATGAGAATAAAGCAGGTGAATTGTTGTATCACAGGAGAACCAGGCCTTTCTTTTGCTTTTCCTGATGTGAATGTCCTGCCCCAGCTCAGGGTATTTGGAGAGGAAGAGAAAAGGGAGAAAGGGAGAGGCTTTCATGAGGTACATTCTCACCAACACTGCGCTTCCAAGAGAACACATTCCTGTCCCCTTTCCGTGGTTGTCTGGTCTGCTTCCACTGATAGAGCAGGTCATGTTACAGGATTTTAAGACTTTTCAAGCTGTAGGGCTCAGGACACCAGGCTCTTGCAATTCTGCCATGTAAAAGGGACCCCCCCATGATGCAGGTTGGTGTAAGACTCCCACTGCTGTAGTGCCACAGTTCTTGTAAAACGTCAAACCCTGGTGATGGCCACCAGAGAATCCCACCAGATCAATGGCTTTCCACTGGATTTCAGCTGGCAGTTAACCACGAACTTTAAGTTTACTATGAAATAAAAAAAAATAAACAAAAAAAAGCCCAAACTACCAAATGATCAAAAAGTGAATTTACTTATAACAATCATCAACATTAGTACATATGTTACATGTAATAATATTTATATCAAATTGTAGCATCATTCTACTACTTAGGAAAAATTTCGCTTGATAGCTGTTCAATGCAAGGAGGTGTAAGGACTAATTAACCCTGTGAAAATGCACATTCTGCTAACTTTAAGGCAGGGAGTTTCCTCATGGACACTTGCTCCACTTAGTGTGAAAGTGGGATATGTGCTGAGTGTAAGGGCTAAAGATTTAGAAAATCTACATTACCAAAAAGTAAAAGAAGGTCTATTAAAAAAAAAAAAAAAAGGACAAATCGTGATCTTTCTTCAAAGATGCGTTGAGCTGAATTGTATGTGAAATACTTCACGAAATAAAGTAGAATAAGAAATGGTATCATCAAGGTTTTCCAGCTACTGTGAGATTTAAGGCATATTTTTGGCTAACAGCCAAATTCAGACTACCACACTCAAAAGCTTACATATAATTCGTCATATTTCTGTCAGAGAGATGTTTTAACTGTCTGTGGAATATATGACAATAGAGATAAAAACAGCAGATGGGATCAGAGCACTGGTTTACTAATCCAACTAAAAGCACTTATGGGAGAAAAAAGTCAGAAACAATCTTAGTAAAAGTTATATTCTGTAATCACAAAATAAGCCCCTACATCATGCAATGTGCCCTTGTCTTTTAGTACTTTGAGAGGACTTCCTACTCCATTTTGTTTTTTCTCTAATCTACATTAGCCTGCTGAAAAAAAACCAAACCAAAACCACAAACCAAAAAAGCAGTTTAATGCCTTAATTGAAAAGAAAAAAAAATTAGACTACAATTTTTTCTCTTTTAGAGCTTTGCATGGTTACAGGAGCATACTGTCAAGATAACAGGTAAGGATTCCTCTTTTGTAAAACACACCTTTGCAATTATAGAAATTAACCCTGAAGTTTGTCAACTAAATTTGTGTGCGCACACAGAAACTCATTTTCATGCAAAATATTTGCTTTTATTTTTTTCTGTTTTTCATAATAATTAATAGTTTCCAGTTGACAAGAAAAAGCTGTTGCCATAAAAAAGAACACAAGAGGAATATATTAAATCAGAAGATATGCTTCTTCTGATGACAAGATTCTTTTTAGAATTATATCTACACTTTTGCTAAGGTCACTTGTTCTGTTCAGCCTGGAGAGGAGGAGGCTGAGGGGAGACCTCATCACAGTCTACAACTTCCTTGTGAGGAGGAGGGGCAGGCACTGATCTCTGCTCTCTGGTGACCATGATTTTGGATATTTTATCTTTTCAACTAGGATTTCACAATGCTTCAGTGAGGATTGAAGAGAAAAATCAGTAAAAGAGTAAGAAATATAACGAGAGTGAAATGCTAGAGAAATGAAGGAAAAAAAAATCAAAAAAGTTAAGTGAATCAGCCCTTCAAGCTGAAAGGTTGAAAAACAGCCATCTCTGATATAATTGGAAGCCTCAAAATCATTGAAGTTACTCTGTCAATGATGAAAATAGAAGCAAAGTTGCCTCTTGTAAGAAAGGCCACTATCTGCCAGCATGCCTGAAAGTAACTGAGCCTCATCCTACACAAATCCTTTAAATGTGGCACAAAAGAGGGTGTGCTGGGAAGGAGGAGGAGGAAATCCTCACATCAGGACCTGTTTGGGATAAGAATGGGCAGAGGAGGAAACTGTGGAGAGGAAAAGAAGGTTGCAGTGCACACTGGGCATGAAAGACAGTTGTCTTTCCAGAAATATGGAAAAAGGGATAAAGAGACATAGGAGAAGGTCAAAAATGGGAGAGGAATTCAGTGTATAAGAGGGGCATTTCAAAATGTGTAAACCAACAGACATTTGCAAGTGGAAAAAGCAATGCTAAAGTCCAGCTAGGAGAAAGGAAGTGAAGTTTTATTTGGAGTGGTTAAAATTGCATTCTTATGTTCACTGGAGATCCAGTTCCCCATCAGCTGGGTGCACGACCAGGCTGAGGTGGGAGCTTTAAGAAAAGTCATGGAACGTGTCAAAACAAAGCTTGTAGTTTTCGGGTCTTACAACTCTATCAAATCAGCTTCATTCTTGTTTTGAAAGTGGGCATCTTCTCTTCATCTTTTCAGACAAACAGTAAGCAATGAAAAAAATGGACAATTGAAGATCCTCTCTCATTCTGACCTTGGAATTCCTTGGAATGAGCAAGGAATGAAAAAATGACTCAAGCTAAAGTCATAGAGGAACAGACTAAGGACATGAGGGGGAAAAAAATGAAATTAGAAGTAGAAGCTAAACTAAAGTTAGCATCTGTCAGCCAGCAAATCTTTGGCTTTGTCAGACTCTGTAATTTTCATTCCACTGTGGCCGGCAGGAGAAAAATGGCACCTAACTGAGGTGAAGTGCTTAGTTCTGAGAACATCTCCTGAAAATAATAGAGACTTTCTTTAGCAGCACAAATATTTTAGTGCTTTTTCATGGAAGGCTTCACTTTGATAACCCTGGCTGCTGCTGGCCAGAACGGTGTGCAAAAAACCTCACTGCTCAGGGAAAAAAATAGGGAAGAAATTTTTATGTTGCGTGGATGTGAAAATACTGACCTTGTTTTGAAACTTTCTCAAAAAATAAGGCACTATCTGCCAGCAAAAGAGGTGTTTTATGCTCAGAAATACTTCTTTTGTTCACTAAAAAGTAAGAAAAAGTATCTGGGAGAAATCTCTGCCCAGATAATTTTGTGCTGGGTGGGAAATACAGTGACACTGACCCCTGTGGGATGGAGTTAAGCTCTTCTCCACAGAGGCAGATGTGTGACGCAGACACAATAAATATACCTGTGCTAGTGACATGTTAACCCATCAGAATGAGTTACAAAATAACCTGTTTATATGTCTAGTACATAAGTATTTGTCAGCAGAGCAATGAAAGAGTTGTTTTGCCTCCAAAAAGGTGTTCTCAAAGTTTTGTGTTCAGCCCATAAAGACTGTCCTACACAGCTAATCTAATTAATCTGATTATCTAATTTGATTTGGATTTATGAGCTCACCAAAGAGAAATGTCTTGAAGGAAGGGGAACCTGCTGTGGAGTCTTTTTCAAAAACTGTCTTACCAGAACAGATTCATTTTAATGAAGAGACTGAAGAAGAACCCAAGAGGAAAACTGGCCCTCATCAAGGTCCAGTTTCACATTCTGTCTGATTCTGTGATTTCACAGAAAAAGGTAGAGATGGAGACTGAGAAAGTTGCTGGGATGGAGCACAAAAGCCATCTCCCAGTTGTGATCCCTGCTGGATTGCCACAGAAAAATTAATGTTAAAAAATTAATGTTAAAAAAATTAATGCTCCCATTAAAGCTCTTTTCCCAGTGCTATCACCTAGTGATTTTTTTGAAAAATGTGGGTTTTGATTGGAAATGTTACCTAATGACCAAATAATTTACATGCCAGAACACCTAAACTTAGATAAATGAAGATGATAACTAATTTGGGAGATGTTTGGGCAGACAAAGGGTGCACCATGAGTACATTGAGATGTGTGGAATACTCCACCCAACCAGCTACACAATTATACATAACAGGTATCATAGAAGATATCTGGGAGCAAGCAAATAATTGTAACCTAAGCCCACCAGTACTATGGGGCTCTGAATTATCCTTGGAGGATGAAATTATGTTTGGTGTAAATCTGCAGGTTGGAAAGAGTCTGGCAGACTTCGAGGCAGAAGAAATAGCATTACTGCTCCCTATTTCTCAAATGATTTAGGTGATTGTAGATCAAAACTTCTTTCACTGACTTCAGGGCACTGTCTGTGAATTGGCACTGGGGTTTGTTTCAGGGGTCTGGAGGCAAGCCAAATAATTTACTCGAGATCCCAGCTTCTCTCTTTTATTTGTATTTTTCTCTCAGTTTCTGTTGGTAGCAGTATTCTTGCTCCTGGCTAACCATGCTGTGTATCACCAAATTCTCCTCACTATGACAGAAAATGTAGCTCTTCTCTTTTCCCAGACTGATCATAAGGCTGGTGCATTTTTTTCCTACCTGTCATTAAAAGCAGCTGTAAAAAACCAGCCAACCGAAGAAACCCAAAAAACCCAACCTCTCTAACTTTGCAATTACATCTTACATGTATTAAATCAGATGGCTAGAAATGAGAGACCATTTTGTAAAGTAAAATCACTCAAAACACAGGCCTATAATTTACCCTTGGAAAATCAAATTCTGTTCAACATAAATCTGAGGAAAAAAATGCAGAAATATAAAACTTGATCTCCTTCTTTGTAGGAAATAGTGGAACACATTTTCAGAGTGTTTAAGGAGAAATTTGTGCTTTGCTTCACTGGAGCTACAAATGTTGGATCAGTTCCAAAACTGAGCTAGCAACAGAAACTGATTAAGATATATTTGAAAGAGTTCATGAAATAGTAATGTAAGAAAAATTACATCAGAGACAAAAAGAGAACACATGCAGGAACTGAAGCTATTGTTTTAGAACAAAAATGCAGAAAAAACCTTTTACCTTTCCAAAGGGTTGAAAATGAGCAAGGTACTTATTGTGTATGAGGGGAAAAAAACAAAGAAAATTTATGAAGTTGGTAAGGTGAACCATAGCTGCAGTTAGCAGAGAAAATTCAGTTCAATTCACATACTTCAGATGCAAGCGGAGGTTTCTCTCCTCACTTAGAGCTGTGATCTTTATTAGTGTTTTTGTAGGTGAAGTGTGCAACCTTTATCTGTATTGTGGGGTGATTTTACCACACTCTGGCAAACCAGTGCTGCAGAACACAGCAGCTGATGCAAACCTGAGACCTGTGCACCCCAGGGGATCTGTGGAGAATGCTGACAGCAGGGAAAGGGGCAGACAGCAGGAGTAATACTTTCTGACAGAACTGAAGAAAGCAAATTCAGGTGGGTTTTGATCACATAAAAAAAAAAATCCAGAAATGAATCTGTCATTTGAGTTCTCCACTCCTTATGCAATTCTGGAATTCTGATGCATTATTGTAGATCCCCGAATGAGCCAAACAATTCACTTGCAGACAACCTTCTCCTAAAGTTAACAGGAATAAGAGAGAAGCTTGTCTCCCTGCCTTGTGTGTCCATAGAACATTGATCTTTAACCTGCAACAAGCAAAACCAATCAAAGCTCCTGCAATTTTTTCTGCAGCAGTCACTGGGGCAATGGAGGGTCCATGCATTACGGTGTCGTGTCGTGGCGGTTCCGAGCCCTGCTCAAAGATGGATGGTATTGAACCTGCACCCCAGAAAGGGAACCAGGCAGCTCCCAACAGCTTCCTTATAAAGAATTATCACTTCAGACAGCTGCATGTTTGCTCCATGGAAATCAATAGGTGGTTCTTGTTACCAAACACTTTCATTTTAGAGAAGTCCAAGGTGGACGATGATTTTGACAAAGCTGTGCTGCAGTCTTTTGTTAACTAGCTGCTAAATACTCATATCAAGGGATGTTGCTGTTAAACTCACTAAGAGCAAAATGCATACATGAACTGCCCACAAAAAAAAAAAGTTATGTGTGTGTGTGTGTGTATATATACATATAGTAATTACTGTTCTCTGTGATGTGTCACTCACACATTCCCTGATCTCATACTCCTTTGCTATGGTATCCTGCTGTATCTGGTTGGATTCTCACCTTCAGTTGAAAAGATGGATTGTTACACTTTTTGTGTCATTTGAAAACTTGAAACAGACCCACAAGATACAAATATAATATCACACCTAAAAGGCTCTTCAGCTTTATTGGGTAAATGCACTAGAAGTGGAATTAAATTCTTTCTGCAAATGCATCCCAGAGAAGTTCCAGTCTTAGGTCAATGTTGTAAAGTATTTGAACCTTGATAGTGTGCCCCAGCCAAACCATTTTTGGTTACTTTTACTGGAGCCCTCAGAGTGGGACCAGGCTGGAATTACCCTCACTGGCTTCACCTGGCCTTTCCACCTTCAGCTGCAGCACATCAGCCCCAAGAGGGGTTTCAGCTCCAGTCTGAAGGTTTGAGGAGAGAGGTGGGGCAGGCTTCTATCTGCTCTTTGTCCTTTGCTGGCTGGATTTCCTGGACTAACTTGGCTGCTGATCACTGGATGGGTTTTGTTGCTGTCATCATCTTGATGCTGCTTGCCTGGATCAGGAGCCCCACCTGTTAGAGCCCTCAGGAATTCATCAAGGACTGAGAGGTAAGCTGTGCTGAATTGGGAAGAGTTGGGAAAGAAGAAGCTGAAAAACTAAATAGATAGATAAAGGAATAGATAAAAAAGGACTGTGTTGCACTAGATTAAAACCAATCATATTATCAGAAAGGTGTGTGTGGAGCTCATGGACAGAATAGAGCAACTAATCAAGCACTGTGAGATCTCAGGCACAGCAGTTGCAAAATGTATGTGTACTGTATCATGTAAAGGTTGGAGGATGTATAAGTACTGTGTTAGGTAGAAGCTGTAAAAGGTATAAGTAAGTAAAATGCATAAGTAGTGTGATATGTGGAAGTTACAAGTTACAAGATGTATAAGTAAGTGAAATGTATAAGTAGAGTGTTATGTAAAAGTTGTAAGATGTATAAGTAGGTAGAATGTATAAGTAAGCAAAGTGTCTAAGTAGGGTATGATGTCAAAGTGGTGAGATGTGTGAGTGGAGTGTATTGTAAACAATAAGACACTTCTGTGTAATCATATTAATTTGTTGATCACAAGGCATGAGTTCCTGCAGGTCAATACATGACAAAGACCTCCCAAATTTTACACAACACCACAGCATATATTTGGAAAAACCCTTTGTAAATAAGATGGTGATAAATGTCTCTTTTATGTCTGCTCTGACAATTTAAACTGCAAGTATTTGAATTGGTGATTCTCTTGCTCTCACTTAACATTTTCAAGCCTACAGATGATCAAACTCTAATTGAAAACATTAAGCATTAAAACAAACTTTATCCAATTTATTCCTTGATTTTGTCAAAGCCTGGCTGTGAAAGGATCCTGCAAGCATACTAAAGAAATTCCCATTTCTATGACCTTGTCCAAGCAGGTGAAATCTCTACCAAACAGTTACAAAATCTATGTTGTTCTTTGTGAAGATCTTCCTGCAGAGCAAGTAATAGATTTATGAGTACCTTAACAGCCAAGGTTATGAAGTCCATTATAATTTCATCTAATTTCTCTATCCTGATGGATTTTTCCCTGCTCTCTGCAGTTCCCACACAGTCTTTTGATTAATTTCTGTCATGAAAACTACAGCTGTGATGATACTGTATACAGAACACAGACTGCTGTACTTGCATACTTTGCAATTATTTCCTTAGTAAAGATCTCTCAACTAAAAAAAATGAAGTCATGAATTCAAGAATTCGATTGTTCATGAATTCTGAAGTTCCTACACTTTCACTGTGTTCTTTTATTCCCCACTATCCCTGAGGCTAAGGTTCTAAATGTTTCTGTACTCTTGGTATTTTTTTTATTTGATTTTTGAAAGATACTTATTTTGTCTCAGATTTTATACATCTGTAGTTGTGTGTCAAGGAAGTGATCCTTTTTGAAAAGCACATATACACTGAGTTTCTCATTGTGTAATTCTCTTATGAAATACAAAAGTATTGATCAACATAATTTTATGCAGTTCCTTGAATTGATAAGAATCTGCTGAGAACTCTTAAGCACTGAAAATCTATGTGTTCTGTGGTCTTAAGTCAGCTCTGCATGACCTGGGAGTCAAAAACTTTCACGGATCATTTACCTGAAATCTCAGGGATGCTAAAGGCAGTGAAATTAATTTGAATGGTGTAATATTCCCATCTTTCTCATATTCCTCTCCTATATCTGAACTACAATAAACAAAGTCAGAATTCATCTTTTGCAAAATGCTGCAGAGTGAGGCAACTGCCTCCTGATGAGACTTTGAGCAAAATGTGGAAGTGCAGGTGAGACACACAAGGCTGCAGGGCTGGAAAGGAGGAATTTACAGTTCTGAGCATGCCTGCATCATCCAGATCATGCAGACATCTCCTAAACCAGGGGTGTAAAAGAAGGATGTAAATCATAATTACAGGCCAGAGTCAATCAACTCCAAAGAAATGCTAGGACATGAATTGCAGTTGACCAGAAATTGTGAGTTAAGCCTCTTTCAACCACAGCCATTAACAACGTGTAAAAGGCCTGCTGAAAAAAAATCAATATATAACTGGAGCATTTATCAAGTTCATATAGATTTGTGTTGTTCCTGTCTCATTTGGATGGATTTACCAAGGAGATGTTCAATAGGGGGGTATCAAAACAGCACCTGGGAGGTGATTTCCTCATTTTGTTTCATCCTTTTTGGTGCTCTATTGAGGAATAAGAGCTGATGTTAACTTCAGATTCTTTGAAAAGAGATTGTTATTGATCAGAGGCCCATAGCTGTGCATGTTAGAGTGCTGTGTAAGGCTTTCCATATATGAATCTTCTGTGTGGCTTTTCCTCTTATATTTAATTCTTTGTGCTTGTGCTTTAACACTTTTTCCAATTATAAACACAAAAAAAAAGCTAATCTAAATGAAAAGCAGGAAATAACATTTGAAATACGCTATGGAATTTGTTTACATTCTGCTTTTATCTTGAGGGTGCTATTTTTGCTGATGGGGAAAAGAGCAAGCCAACAAAAGATCTAAGAAATGAAATAAAAAACTGAACTACTGTTTCCCAGGGAAAGCCTGAGATCAAATTTGCTTAAATAGCAATCCACCTTAAATAAAAGAAACACAAAAAACCACAAAAATCTCATTGTATTTTAATGCCTACAATGCTTGCAGAGACAAATTTAACAGCAGTCATCTTGCATGAGATACTGGCAGTGAGAATCCTCTTACTGCAAAACTCCACAAAATACAAGGCAATCTGTGACCCAAATATTGTTTTACTGTGCAACACTGACATTCTTCACACAGGATAAAAGATTAAATGAAAAAGGAATTTAATTTTTTGAAGGTTCCTCCATCACCTCACCAACTCTCAGTTTCTTCTCCCTGCTTTCTGCTCTGAATATTTTGAAAGACAGGAAAGAGAGACCCAGAAAAATATTGCAGTAGTGTAAGGAGGCAGAATTAAGACTTCATTTGCAAGAAACATGAAGAATAATGTGACTGAAAGATGCAGCTTTTTTTCCCTTTAGTGACCTGAAAACAAGCCCAAAGAGGTAGCACTGTACACAACAAAAAAAACCCATGAGCACCTTTCAGGACAGGGCTTGCACAGAACCTCAGAGATGCTGAAGTTGTGTGGCAGATCCATTTACTGATGTGGGAGTTTCAGCTAATGATCTGTCTCCTGGGGCTTGTTAAGGTTATCTTCCTTCTTCTTGTGATACTCACTTTAGGAGCCATTCCGTAATTTTTTCCCTCTGTTTGAAGTTAAAAAGCCCTACGTAGCCAAATAGGTCTTTACAGAAGCTGCTCTGCCATGTAATCAAAGCATCTCTCAAAAGGCTGCTCTTCTAGAAACATCAAATTAGCTCCATTTGAAACATCTCCTTTCCACACCTGTCACAAAAAACCTAAAAGCAAGTAGTTGAAGGAAAAACAATGAATCTCATGTTGGGTGTACTGCTGGTGGTAAGCATTGTTTAATTAGTCCAAAGGCAATTAAATTCATAAACAGGTTTAAATAAATATTAGGAATAAATTAATCCTTTAACTGATTTGTCAAATACTATGTGGCATTAAATGCAATTGTGGCAGAGGTTAAGAACCTTTCTCTTTTTTAATTAACACAGAAATATTTTTACTAGACAGGGATGGATTAGGGATATGCATGTATATACTTGTCCATGTGCACATTCTTCTTTAGAACAGATGCTAGTGCATGGTGGACTCCAAAATTCAATGCATCACCAGGAGTGCTGAAGATGCAATTTAGATCTTCTGCAAGTTGTATTGCTGCTTGTGACTCTCCCTGGGAAACTGAATTCAGTGTTCAGTCCCCCTTGCAGTAATTTCTCCAAGCCAGGGAGTAAACCCTCTAGAATTTGTGAAAACCAAGGGGAATAGAGCAGCTGAGGATGGCTCAAATTCTGTAGGAAACCCTAATTCCAGTTTACTCAGGGCTGATAAGGCACAGCCCAGTCTGTGCAAATGGAAGTTGCAGGTGCACGGGAGAACTGCACCAGTGTGATGTTTGTCATGAGAAAGCTTTTTTGGTAGTCTGGCTTTGCATGGAAGCACCTTTTTCCCTCACACCCCCACCACCCTCTCACAAAAAATGCTCTGGCACAGCAGCAGATCTACTAATCTGAATGAGAAAAAGATTTCAGGTCTACCAGTAGGGCCCAGGTGATGCTTTCTGGCTTCCTCCTGTTCTGCTGTGATGCAGAAAATTCAGTGGCTTTTGTTTCCACTTTGTTTGAATGTGCTGCAAAGCAGTTTCATGCAAATGACTGAGCTAAAAATGAGTATTACTAGACCCAGCCTCTCTGCCTCTATCTATTTTTGTCAGCTGTGCCTTAAAAGAACAAATACATACCAAGCTACCTTCACAGCCCTCCTTTCCCCAGTGCACAATACAACTATTCCAAATATCTCTTGCAGTCACAGTGGCTGTTTTGGATAGGAGATGTTTCCTCTCCTACTTCTTTCAATTCCCAAGGGTTTTTTAATCTTTTAAATTCAGTTCTCATGGGAATAAAGCTATTACAATGGCTAAGGTTACAATTACATGTTTGTTTTAATAACAAGTGCCTTCCCACCTCCTCAGAGTCATATTCTGAGGGATTCAGAGTCCTAAGTTTCTGAGGGAAACACTCTGTCCTTTTCCTCTCTCATCTCTTTTCTGAGATGAAAAGGTGAGGCAAAATATTGGTATCTTTTGGATACAAGAAAAAGTAAAAGGTAAAAGAACCAGGATTAAACAAAAAGCTGTGTAATGCTATTAGTACTGAATCAAACAAGAGTAGCAAATATTTTCGGCCTTTTAACACTTTAATTACTTTATAATAATTGAAATTATGTGGTTATCTTCTCTGATTATTAACACTGCTTCTAGACATAAATCCAATTTCAAGATAAGCATAATATTTATGCAACTGTTATCTGCTCCTGATCATCTCCTCTTTGTTTTTCCTCTTTCTGCCAAATAGACCAGACATGGTGTTGCCACTGAGAGAAGAGTTTCATGGAAATGTAGCTTTTTCATTCTGAATTATTTGGTTAATATAACTTTAGCATCAACCCCCTTTTTACATGTTTCTATTCTATAATGTCCAGGGACCTGATATAATTTTTATAAAATATCACTCAGACCTCAGGAAAAAAATCAGACATGAAAGCCTATCAATACAAAATAGCTTGCAGATTATTGTGTAATAATAAATATATCTATTTTATTCTGCCCAGCCTGGCTCATCTAGAGCCATCTATATTTCTGTGAGACTGTTGGCTGGCAAGGCACACACTGAATTTGGAAGAGCTGGCAGAGTACTCCAAGCAGCAGAACATTATAAAAGACACATTATGTTCAGTTTCTGAGAATAGACTGAGACATGGATTCATTTTGGGTTTTGATACCCTGAGATCTTAGCTACAAACCAACTGCACAGACCAAACCATTGCCACAAACTTCTCTTTTTCAAATCTCCAGCTCTTTCGGAGGGGTGCAAAATTACAGGGCCAGCAGGCCACCCCTGTGGGCCAGGACACCAGCAGGAGACACAACCAGGCTCCACCCAGGGTCAAAGGCTGAGCTGCTGCTCCCAGGCTGACCAGGCAGGGGATGCTGATCCCTTCCAGCTCTTGGGCTCCTGGCCTTCTGCAGGGAGAGACTTTGTCTGCATTTAATCGTTAGGTACTTTCCAGCTGTCATTTTAAATATATATATATAGGTTTGTAGATGAATATATATATATACCCTCTGTACTATACATACATGAATTTCTTGTAATCTCCCACTCAGAGAGGTAGTGATTTCTGTCTCAGGGTGAATGCCATCAGCCTACTTAGCTCTCAGCAGCCTGGAGCTGAGCCAACAGGCATTTTTCCAAGTGACTGATAGTCTGCCCAGGCTGCAGAGACACCCTGGTTCCTCCTGTGTGTCAGGACATGAGGAGAAGTGTGGGAACAGCCACTGTAATTTGGAGGTGACTAGGACACTCAACAGAGGCCAAACCACATCACAAAACAGCTTAAAAATGTGCAAAAGTTCAAGAAAACACGGACAAAAATTTGTAACAAAATTCCCTTTGGAAAAATGTACTGAAGGCTATTGCCAGGGTTTATTTTATATATTGTTAAGGCCTTTATGGACAGAAGGTTAAACAAAAAATCATAATGGCAGCAAGTTTATTGGGGGTAATGCAGACAGTGCAAACTTTATGTGAGATGGAGCTGAACTTTTTCTATTTAACTCTTCTCACACCCAAGTCAGCCCTTTTCAGCTTGTGTTTTTACAATTCAAACAAGCCCTTAGTTTATTGCTCCTCAAACTAAATTCTCAGCTCTTCACACACAGGGACAGAGGTTACTGTATCCTCCACTGGAAAAATTTAACCACTTGGAAAATTTAATTATTAATTGCCATTTTTAAGGATTAAATATGCTGGAATAAGCATTTAACTTCTAGAGAGAACTATCTAAAAGCCACGATCACTTGCAGTTCCCTTTAGATGGGGCACTTCCCTGTAAAACAACACAACCTCTCAAGGCACACCTGCTCTTGCTCTACAGCAAAACCAACCCAATCAGGACGGCATTTGCAACAAAAAGTACCCATGAGATTACTGAATTTATCAATTCTTATGCTGCAGTTTAGCATTAATGTCTCTGATTGTGCTCCAGCTTCTGGGCCTGCCAGGCCAGCACACCTCATCACACCTTCATCAGGCACAAAATGACATTTTCTTCTCAAATGTCATCATGTGTCCAGAGCTCCATGAAGAAAAGGTATCAGGTTTTCATCTGGGAAGATGGAATCATGTTCAGGCAGAAAAGCAATATAAAAATCAATCAGGTTCCAGAGGATGCTGAAGCTGAAAAATAAACTGGTCTCACCGTACACCAGTGATCAGAAGCTGACAGCTTCAACAATCCTTTATTTATGGAAGGCTCAGAAATTTCCTCTTTAACAAAACCAAAAAATTGGACTTATTAAGTGCGAACAGCCAAAATGTCTTGGTGACAAATTAAGCCGTGTTAATTATCATGCCCACTTCTCCTCAGTGCTATGTACCGGTGATAGCCTGGCAAAGACTGTGGATGAAGGGTAAATTCTTCTACAGCAGAAATGCCAACATGGATGTCATGTCTCAGATTTCACTCAGCAGTACGGTAAACTTCAGTCCCTGCATTTAAAAGGAGACAAAAAAATAAGTTCCAAATGCTGCTGGCTTCAAACAGAGCTTGTCACTGTCTATAGAGATGCTCTGTTTGTCAGCACTTCTCATTTTTGATGCCGCTACTGAGCCTGCAGGAAACAAATTTCTCTGGTTGAAACACTGAACGGTGGGGAAGCTTCAGGAGAGGAACAAAAACCTTGCATCACATCGATTTTGCTTGCATTTCAAAGCAAACTTGCCAAAGCAAATTATTTTCAAGGCTGGGGTCTAAGTTAACAAATAAATAGATGTTATTTTCATTAATGATCCAGTAAAGAAGACAAATTAAACTAACCATAAATTCTACTTTTTATCAGAAATACTGGCTGTCTTCTCCTAAGGTGAAAGCTCTCTTTTCTCAGATCCAAGTTCTGTAGAGCCATGAGGGTTTATTCCTGCATGGAAGAAAAAAAGAAATAAGAAACATTTTGTGAAAAATTCTGCCTTTAAAGTTCTTATTTTGTCTCAGTTATTATGAAAAAATTCTCTCTTCTCCAGAGGAGAGACCTATAGTTGTGACTCAACTTCCAAGCATTCCCATTTTGTCAAAAATAATCCTCTATAATTTAACAGCAGCTACAAGAACTACTTTTGCAAAGCAGCTGTATGCCTGTAGGCCTATAGAATTCCTGGGGTCTTCCCAAACAAAAATTCCCAGGCAAACCCCTCCCTGCAAGGAGGGGTCCTCAGGTAATCAGTCAAACCCAAAAAGGTCAATTATTTCATTTGTTACAGTGAAAGATAAACTACTCAAAGAGATTTGGAACTCTAATTCCTTTTATAACTTCAATTTGGATAAGGGAACTGATGATATTCTTAAGATTTTAACCAACTTGAAAGAAATAAAAAGCTGTTTAGGTAGTGATGATCAGAATTACTGTAAATGGTACCGCTACTCCAAATGAAAAATTTAGTATTTTGAAGGTAACTTCAATACTTGAAAATAATTAAAATCCATGTGAGAAGCAAATGAAATCCCTCTCCATGGACCAGTACAATTGCCCTGTGGATAAAGGGACATTTAGTCAGGTGGATGCCTGTATATAGCTGAGAGGTGGTTGAAATCACTAGACCTTAGTTAAAACGTAAATGTGTCTTTACTAACTTTGTTTCCAACTTCAATTTCCATTAAAAAAAAAAAAAAATCAGAATTATTTCAGTAAAATCCTAAGATTTTCAGAGGGTGTGTGAGAAGATCAGACCAACTGTCTTCTGAACTTAAAGTATTCTACTTCATAATATCTATTTTTTTGTCTTTCCAGGAAAGCAAGATTTTACTGTCTCTGAAAGACTCCCTTAATCCTCCCACACGCGCTCTCTATTTCTGCCTTCTGAGAGAATGCACTTCTTTACACTGAGCTCCTCTCATCCCATGAAGTGACAGAGCCACATCTCACCCAGCACCAGGTTCTTCATGAATATTAAAACAAAAGAGATGGTGGGAAGCAAAGTGGAATATTGGAAAGGACATTTGAGGCAATCCTCTTAAGAATTACTGAAAATACCTCGTAATAAGAAGGAAACTAGGTCATATCTTCTCCATTTCTTATTCCTTACTTCAGATAAAATTATTATTTTAAGTAGTTTAATAAAGAAAACAGAGAGAAGAACCAAGGAGAACCTGTAATTTCTGAGGAAATATAGTTTCTTAAGCACTTGAGAGGATTTTGTCTTAAGGCAGTAGAAGGGGTTAGGATGAAGGAGAGAACAGGTATCTGAAAAAGAGAAAAAGAGTTTTGAAGACAGATGACTTAACTTGCATTCTGACACAAGGGATTTTTTTTTACTTCACAGAGTGCAGGTACAGACAGTGAGGCATGTCTTTAATGAAGGAAAAAGCAAAGCAAAACTAAACAAAACCCAAGAAACTCACAAAACTGAGACAGGCACACAAAAAAAAAACAAACCCAAAACCAAAAAAAACCAGAAAGACCAAACAACAACAACAAAAAAGCAGAAGAAAAAAAACAACAGAAGCCCCCAAAACCACCAAATGACATAAACAGGGACATGCTGTCCTGTCCCTATTACAGTAGTTTTAGCAATAATGTGCTCAGAGAGGCTCATTTGCTGAAATATTTTGCCTCATTTGAAATACCTCCAGGGATATGAAGCCATTTAGTTCTGCTTCTGTTATGTCCTTTTCCTCCTGTTCTCCCCGCAGAATATTTGCTTGGTGTCAGTGTTACCACACCCTGGAGGCAGACTTGGCTCCAGACTGGGAGTCATTGGGAGCCAGAGGACAGGTGACTGGGATTTGGGGATTACCATTGTTTTCCGTAATGTTTATATTAGAGCAACCTGTAGAGGCATCACCTGAAATCAGAATCTCTCTGTTAAGAAGATAGGAGATGGGGTTTGCCTGGATATTAATTGAATAAGAGGGAGTAAAGAGGAGGAAAAGATCACGTAGGATCCTTCAGTGGGAGGTCAGGCAAAGAAGCCAGTAAAATTTTGGTCTTCTGCACTGCAGGTAAAGTCAAAGAACAAGGAAACTTTTTGGTCTTCTGCACTGCAGGTAAAGTCAAAGAACCAGGAAACCTCGATTCATGATGCTGCAGCTTTAACTTTTGGTGATTAACAAGGTGAACAGAACCTTTTGCAGCAAGCTGGCCAAACACCTCCTTGTACCTCACCATGTAACTCCTCATGCAGAATTCCACTGAAATGCACAGTAAACCTTTTTTTCCCCCTGATATTTGAGGGGTTTGAAAATCACTGTATCTTCTGCAAAAGGAAAAATTTCTTTCACTCACTTCCCCTCAGAATTCCTCCTATCTTTTCCTGGGTGTCTGTAGTTCTGGCAAGAAGCAGAACCTGTAAGTCGGGATTTGGCTAGAGAATGCAAACATGGTGTTGCTGTACCCACAGGTGCTCACAGACAGAGGTAAAATCATCTTCAGGTATGACATTTTTATAGTTTCTGGGGGAATATAAACTCCACATTCACCTGGCAACACCTCCATCCTCCATGGCTTCCACTAGGCAGGTTGTAAAACCTTGGTAATGAAGAATATGAGTAAGTCTTAAAAAGTTCATAAACTTTCTAGGACAACATGAATGTTGGGCATCACGTGGGTGGCAGTTAATGTTGTCTTTTTGATGGTATGAAACAGAAACCACTCAAAGTTTAAGCACAGAATGATTTTCCCTTCCTTACTGCGATCAGCCTTCATTTTATCTGTTTTACTCAAAATACCAGGAGTAAAGCAGTCCTGTGCATAATCAGGTAAATTTGCCTTTTTATTAATTTCTTTTATATTAAGGATCTATTTACTCTTCATTAATTGTCTTGGTCTTTTCTAGATAAGGGGAAAACAATACAAAATCAAAGCAGCCAAACAAACCCCAGACCCTTAAATTTAAAACAAAATAATTGCTACAATTGGATAAAACAAAATTTATACATAAATGAAAATTTAAGACTAGTTTGCTTATTGTTGGCAATTGGATTTTACATAGGGTATTTAAAAAAAAGAATTTAAAAAAATATTTTAGAAGATTTTACATAGTATATTTTAAAAAAAATAGATATTTTAAAACTATCACTTTATCAGCACCAAAATGCATTTAAGACCTACTTTGTGACATTTTGTGAAGACAGTTGAAAGAAAAATATATTCAAAAATCACAGGAATACAATCAGCACCCACCATAGAGCAATTTTCTTAAAGACTTGGTTCTTTCTATCTTCTTTACAATACCCTGTGTATTTTAACTGTTTAAACTACACTGTACTCTTACTATAAATTTATGTCTACAAACATGAAAGCTGGGACTTTCTTATCTCTTCTCTAAGGAAATCTCATTTTCTTTTTATTTGAGAGAACACTTAAGATTCACAGCTTGAGCACAAGAGTAAATTTCCTTCAGGCACTATGGAATCAATCCCCAAGAATTCCTCCCATTTGAAACCCCTGCCATACCAGAAAAAGGAGGAATGCACCACAGTGTTAGAGACAGAGCACAACAAGAATGAGTGCAGGCTGTTTTCTCTTCCTGTAACTTGTGTGGGGCTACAGTTTGGTTTTGTGGTTAAAGCTGGGTGGATAATACAGGAATATTTCAGTTATTGCTCAAACAACAAGGTTTTTTTCTGTTTCTCACAGAATCCTGCCAGGACAGCTGACCCCAGATGACCACAGGGATATCCCAGACGTTATGGGGTCATGCTGAGCACCAAAAGCTGGAGGAAGAAGGAAGAGATGATGTTCAAATCTTGGCATTTGTGACCCCCAAGGCACCTTGACAAGTGATGGAGCCCTGCTCTGCTGGGGATGGCTGAACACCTGCCTACTCATGGGAAGTGCTGGATTAATTCCTTGCTTTGCTTTGCTTGTGTGTGCAGCTTTTGCTTTACGTATTAGGCTGTCCTGATCCCAACTCATGAATTTTCTCCCTTTTACCCTTACAATTCTTTACCCCATCCCAGTGGGGAGAAATGAGTGGCTGAGGGGAGCTGAAGGGACTTCCAGGCATAAATCATGGCATGTGCTGTAGCCCAGTACTCAGCTGTGTGCACAAGTGAG
>NW_008237447.1:1068-8863 GCF_000691975.1 Corvus brachyrhynchos | reverse complement strand
CTCCTAACAGCTCAGGTCAGATTAGTTCAGATGAGTTTACACACACTCTGCAAGCCAAAGCCAAAAAAATCTTGGCTGACCTCAAAAGGAGGTGCTCAGACCACAATGAATAATATTCATGGGGCTTGGTTGGCCCAGAGCAAAACAGCACCAGTGAACCACAAACGTGTATGAATGACAAATCAATTTGTCTGGAGCTACTCTGAAATAAGATATTTCCCTCCAGAGAAAGGTCACACCTTCAGAAATCTCTCCTTTGCCTCAGCAGTTACCAGGCAAATAATGAGGAGTAACTCCTCAGTGTTGCCCCTGAGGGAACAACATCCCTCATTACCTCTGAGGGGAAACAAAAGACTTGGGATACAAAATTCATAGTTGGACCTTGTAACCCCGAAACTGAGAGCCCTTGGAAAGCAGCAGGCTGTCCTACCAAATAAGCATAAAAACAAGCAGTGTTCTTCCAGGAAATGGAGAGCATAAATTTATGGTAAATATTGTTTGGGATGAGTAATTCACCCAGTTCTAATTTTAAGTATAGGGCTCTGGAACATTACTGATGAAGAACATCCCATAAACCTCTAACAACAGCTGAAAAGGAAGATAATATCTGGGATATTTAGTGCTAAATTCTGCACTAATAAAATCCACTATAGTATAGGTACTTTCCCATCTATCTGTTTAGGAGTTCTACAGTGTATTTTTTTACACGTGGAACTGGAAGACTGCCTAGTAATAAAATGTCTTGGAAATGGGAAATTGAGACACTTTCTGGGAAGGTCACCTGTTTTCCCTGAGGCCTGGGCCCCATCTGTGGTAGAATTGCCTGTCTTCCTGATTTAGAAAAGAAATTTTCTCATAAATAAGAGAGAAGGTTCAGAAAGAGGGGATCGTACAAGCAAAAATAAGCACCAAGGATTGTTGTCAAACCCACAGTAAATATAGAGCAACTAAAGGGCTAAAATTAAAAAAAATCAGCATTACTCTTGTATTTCAAAACTGTGAAACAGCCATTAAGAAAATGTTTACCAATGTTAATTTTCTCCTCCTTTCTACTCCTGTGGCTTCTGGGGGTAGATTAGTTGAGAGTGCTGATTTTGGATACCACTAAAAATCATTGTAGCACATTAAGTCATAGGTTAAGATATAAGATGGGCCACGTGTCACAAAACCAGCACAGAAAAATCCCCTTTATTTCTTTCTACTTTTTCCTAATATTAATAGTGATTTTCCGTTAATAATATTCCTTTGTTTTAATAACTTATTGTAACAAATGTTAGTAACACTGGAACAGAGAGAACTCCTGCATTCTGCTTATGGGCAAGAGCCCTGGATTGATCTGATGTCTAAATGTGGCTCTGAGCTGCAGATAGCAGCAGTGGGAAAAATTGCAGATGAACTCTTAGGCTGGGTGAAGCCTGACAGCAAAATTTGTCACTGTAGCTATGATTATTAACTTCACATTTTTATTAGCCTGTTTAAATCCTACAGGTATGGGGGTGTGAGCAAGCAAATAAAACCTACAATCCTCACTACAAAGCCAGAGGAATCATAGCTATTAGATAGCATTTAATGAAAGAAATCTATAGCTGAAATCATAGGAGTATATAGACAAACATAAGGCCATTATAAATACTTTTATTTGTTGTCAAATCTAAAAAATTTTCAGTGAATTAACTCTTTACCCAAGAAGGATCAACTATTATGACATTGCATTTGCAAGATTCACTTTTCATCTCTTTTCTTCAATTTTGCAGACTAAAAATCCCAGTAGGACAGGTACCTATGGCAGCATAAAGAGACCTATTAACGTGGGCCATGCAGAGGATATCTACATAGAGCATCTGATCCCATTTTCCCTGCTGTTCCACACCAAAAACTCTATTTTCTCTTCCAGTTTTAAAAGTTTGAAAATCAACGCCATATCTGGATCAAAAAAAACTCTACAACAGCAAAGCCGCCTGCTGAAAATCTACTTTTCCCACTCATGCATTACAGGTGCCCTGTGCCTGCTTTTTTGGGGAGGAGGGATTTGCAGTTTTAGAAGTGCAGAGCTCAGATATCTTATTTTCTGATTTAACTGTGGCTAATTGCAACGCACAACAGATGCAGCAATACAGCTTTGGATAGCAGCTTCACAAATACCACATATGCTCTTTTATACTTTTAATTAGCACTTCCTTACAGGGTATATGTGACGGGATTACATGAAATTGTGGCAGTCCCACAAGACCCTGCACTGCTACTCCGTGCAAGTCCCTTCTAAGGTAAGTTCTCCATCTCCAAGATGCAGGAAATACCTCAGAGCCCCCCATTAATGTGCAAAATGCCATTAAAAATGCTCTCCATTAAGGTGAATTGCCATTTGCCTGAGGAGAAGATAGGTAGAGCAGCTCTCTGGACAGTTTTTCTGGCCTTTCTTCAAGTCTTTTCAAGTCTTCCTCAACTTTTCAGCTCTTTCATTGCTGGTGGAACAGCACTGAAGCTATCACAGCATGTGTTGGGCTCCCAGGTGCTGGATTTGGTAAGTGTGTGCCACCCTGCATCCAGACTTGTTTAGATAGATCTAAATCTCTCTGCCATGCCAGCATACTTCATTGATTTGTAATAAGCCTTTGTGGTTACACTTCTGCCTTCAGACTGATATTTGGAAGCCTCCCACTCAGTCTGGGAATTAAAACCCAATATATAAGTATTTCCAAACCAATTTCTCTAATTATTTTCTCCTGACTATCTTGGACATTGTCACTTATCTTGCTCCGAGCTTAATGGCAGCATTAACATTTATGCTTTTCTCTGAGGATGGACTCACATATGTTCTTTCCTGAACAGTTTCTGAACTTGACAAAGTCTGATAAGCAACCAAATGCCATTTGGGATGGGGACTGAGTGAGCCAAAATAGAGTTCAGCTGTATATTAGATGACTTTTTCTTTCAGACTGAAAGGAGCTATGTTTCTTTCCTGCAGTATCCCAGGAAAAGAGGACAATAATCTTGATATCTAGACAAATTGTTTAACCAAATCCCTCTTCACACACCAGCTCTGTAGCAGTCAATCTACAGCTAGAGTCATCCAAAACTCCTCTGCTTGCTGAACACAGCCCTCAAACCCAACTGTTGATTTCACTTATATTCATGTTATTATACAAAACTACCGCTCACAGATGCTACCACATAAAATTGCAGACAAAGAGAAACAGATGAACGTGTAGATAAATGCATAACACACATTTAGATAGGGGGAAGAAGGAGGAAAAATAAAACACAACACAAGTTGTGATCATCATCATGGAACTTACCTGAAAAGCAGTGATCTCAAAAACTCTCCTGGGGAACATCTTGTCTGAGATCTGCTACAGAAACTGCAGTAGGGCTGTGCCAGCAGGGTTCTGATCTTTTCCAAAAGCAGAGATGTGACAGGCACTGCCACCCCTGCCACTCACTTGACAGGTTTGGGATGTATGCTGATGGGGAAAATGCAAATACTGAGAAGTTTCATCATTTGTTTTCCTTGAAAAAATAAAGTTATGTAAAATAACTGCTTGCTGCTTGTTTTTTTTCCTGTCACTCCTGTTAAGCACCAGTACAAGTAACCTAAATTCTACAGCTTTGCTCTGAGGGCCTGTTTTCTCTCTGACAAACACTGCAGGTGCATTTTTGAGGTGGTGAAGTACTGTGACCTTACAAACAGCAAATCTACAACAGAGGTAACTTGTTAAACCAGCTTCATAAGATTAATACAAGCAGGGTTAGTTCAGTTTAATATCAGATTTTACATCTTCCCCAAAGAAGTTGTAGATCCCCGATCCCTGTGTCCAAAGCCAGGGTGGATGGGGCTCTGAGCAATCTGGTCTGGTGGAAGAGGGGTTCCAACACAGAGGGGTTGCAACTTGAGGATCTTGGAGGTCCCTTCCAAAACAAGCCATGCTGTAATTCTGAGATCTATTTGCTCCTTAATAACAAAGCACCAAAGCAGAACAAAATAGAATTTCACCCACTGAAACTCTACAGGCCTTGACCTGTGCACGGTGCTGAATCTGATGGACTATTTTGGGTTGAAGGTGTAAAGAATGACATGAGCTATAAGGTAAAATAGTGGCAACAAAGGATTAACTTCTGATCAAAGAAATCACAACTTTTCCCCTTACAGGGAGCTCCTACTCCATGGCCACAAGTGCAGAAAGAGCTGAATGGATGGATTTCCTCCAGACCTGGGTACCTGGTACCAGAATTTGGCTGTGCATATTGGCAAATGAGATCTAAAGGACAATTGCCATGTGTGCTAATTGCCTCCACAGTACATCAAAGCTGCATGAATCACCTCTTTCAACCACAGAGAGTAGAGCCATTTGAAGCCCTTTGTGGGGCTGAGGTCATTGGAATATTTTTTAGTTGCTCTTGGGGTTACTTGAGGTCATTTGAGGCCTTTGTGGGGTTACTAGAGGTCACATGCGGGACTTAAGGGCATGTTATATAAGAGCAATATGAGATTTATTTATTTTACTTATATGCTGCGTGTAGTGCTGAAGAGAGCTTTACCTAGGAATAACTGGATGAAAATCCTGCTTTCCTTTACTTACACGTCAGTTTGCTGCTGCTGGAGGTGTGGATGTTTGTGTCAGGGTATGGAGAGAAGTTTGTTTTAAAAATAGGAAAGCATGACCTTGAGCAACAGAAAATGAGGAGGGTCACAGAGGCAGGTGCAGTACCTGAGCCTATTTTAAACCCTTTTTGGCTGAGTAGATGGTGGGAGGAGTCCCTTTAAGTTTCTTAGTTTTTGCAACCTTATACTTATGTTTTCACAATTATTTTTAGAGTCATGTATGAACTTCCTTTTTTATTGCAATAGTCTAAATACAGCCTTTTTCTGAGTAACGCTGTTTTTATGCATTCTATGTTTTGTATTTGTATGTGTGTTGCTGCAGTTTTTACTGCTGTTCTGAATAACAAAAAGGTTATTTTAGTCAGTTTGTAATACACTGTTAGTCTTTACATCAGCTGGAGTAGATCACCCTTAATTTGTGCTCTTATCTGAAAAAATGCGCTTTTTTTTCCATAAAGACTTAGTTTAGAAAATGAAGATGTGAAAGAACTAAATTTAGTAGTTAGTTAAATTTGGAGTTAGTAGAGATTTATTTTTACCTTCCACCTCCTTGAAACAAAACCATCACTAAATATACCATATTTTCTAGGCTTGTTACAAAGAAAAATACACCCTCAGCATGAAAAGAGACACAACTTAATCTTTCAGTTAAAAAAAAAAGTTAGACTTTGTGAATGTTCTTTTTCTTCTCCTGTAAAATTTGTGTTAAGCAACAGCAGTCGAGCAATTTTAGATGTTCATTGAAAAGAAACCTCAGCCCAGCCCTCATTAGAGATGGCCTTATAGCCCTGTTAATGGTGAGGGTGATCTGAACTGCTTCAGAAATTATTGGTTGTAATCTCCTGCAGTTGTGATTGTTAGTAGTGCTAATTTACAAGTAAAATGAAGAGAAAATACACATTGCACTCAGTCTGGGTACAGTTAAGGTTGTTTGGTATCATGTGCTTTAGTGGCTTAGAACATCAGTTGGTATAGTGAACATCTGTAGGTATTCTGTATTTAAGCATTTTCTAGTATTGATCACAGTTTGGAATCTAGTTGCAAACCATTTCTGTTACCAAACAGATAAAAAGAGATGTGAATTTAAAAACTTAACATGTATTGCATTTGGAAGACAAACTTGGCCTTCCCACCTACTAATCTTTTCATTTGATAGATGTTTGTCTGGTCATGAAATTATTAATTGCATGCATTTGTTCTGATGTTATCTCAAGCTATCAATATGAAGAGCAATACTGTGTTATACCTCTTCTTGTAGGTATGTGGGTAGTATAAGACTGTAAGGGTAATGAGTTTTGAAACAACAGAGAAAATCTGCAGAGTTGTGTATATTCAGTGTCACTGAACATCCGAGGGCTTGCACTAAAAGTTGGGATTGTTTTCCTTATTTTACAGTTATGTGATTTATTATAAAGCATATGGATACATAGTCATGTATACATCTCCATTTTGGCAATGTATGTGTAGTAAGAACATTGAAAATACTTTAATAAATTGCAATCTCTGAAGCAGCACAAAGTGGAATGGTAGGGATTATATGAATTTAGCCTTATCTTCACACTGGCATAACTGGCATAGTTGTTAGGAAGTTAAAACTCATTTGGTGTGGGGTTTGTTCCTAGAGTCCTGGACTGGCACTGAACATTGTTTGTGTGCACTGGAGTGCTTGACTAACAGTCCCAGACCTCACACATCACATGTCTGCACAGTTTGAGTCAGAGTTCAAAATGGGAAGCACAACTTCTTGAAAACGCACTGTAATCAGCAAAATCAGCATTGTGAAGCTTAGTTAGCAACTATGCATGTTTTTCCTCTTGTTTTCATTATTCTGGCATACTGTGGGGGTTTTCTTCTATTAAATGACTACATGAAACTATATGGAATGTGAATTATATTAATATATTTAGAGATGAATGTATATAAAACACTGTATCGGTATAATGTGTATTTGTAGATTATATGAGTATATATACTTAAACAAAGGCAGAATCATTTCAACCAGACAAATTCTGTCTGGTCCTGCTGGTTTAAGAGCAAACTGTTTTGAATGGGATTATGAAGATAGGAAATTCTGGGATTTGGACCTCATACTGCCAGATAGCAAGAGGAAGCACATATCTTTGATGTCATCTGTCTTTACTACAGGGCTTAGTGTGTGATGTTTGATTTTCAGTGTCAGGAGGAATTTGCTTGTGCAGAGTTTGGATAATTGGCTTTCAGTCCATATGTACATTGGTTGTATGTTCTTTGAGAGAGAAAGGAGAATAGAATGACCTTAACTCCAGAGATGTCACTGAGGTTTCTGATGGATGTGTTGAACTTAAGCTCAGAATAAAGAAATTACAGAGGAAATGCCGGTTATCTAAAAGATAAATTTTACCATATTCATGGGAGTTTATAAAGGATATTGCAACAAGCAGAGTATTATGCTGTTGTTGAAATAGCTTGAGAAGTTAGAGGTTGTCTTGCATAGTTCCTTATATAGTAACAAAATAGATTTTATAGGTGTTAATCAGAAGAACTATGCTGGTAGTTAAATTTTAAGGGATTTATTGTTAACAGTTGCTCTCTGTTCACCTGACTTAAAACTTTCTGCAGTGAGGTTGTTTGACAGTAAGAAGATACTCCTGCTGTCTCTTCCTTGTTTTCCATTCTTTTCTAGTACTGTGACACTGGTAGTTGTGCAAAGAAGCTCAGGGCATCAGCTGTGCATCAGCTTGAATAATTATGCTGTATTTGATACTGCTGAAATATATATTCAAAATATTACTAAAATAAGAATTTAGATGATATTTGAAACAGTATTGCTGCCTGTTAGGAAAAGGCTGCTTGAAACCTCAAAGCATAGTTTACACTGTGTCATTTTACTTAGAGAAAATACATTAGTTAATTTAGTGGAATAATTGGCACGGGAAGAATGTTTTCAGGGCCCAAAAGAAAGAAGTTTGTGTTGGCCCAAGTGTATTTATAAACCAATTTATTTTAAAATGATATGATTTTGTTGGATTTCAGGTTCACAGACCAATGACACCAAAAGACAATTTCTTCTAGAACGGCTACTGGATGCAGTTAAACAGGTGAGAAATCCAACACACATTTCTGCAGTGGCTTGCTCAGAGTTGTCACTACTAGAAGGGACTGTCTTTGGTCTTTTTCCTTTTCTTTAACAAAGAAGGAAAAAGAAGAAAAGGAAAC
>NW_008237447.1:0-950 GCF_000691975.1 Corvus brachyrhynchos | reverse complement strand
ATTGCTCCAGGGGTTACTTGAGGTCATTTGAGGCCCTTTTTGGGGTTACTTGAGGTCACAGGGGTTACTTGAGGTCATTGGAGAAATTTTGAATTGCTCCAGGGGTTACTTGAGGTCATTTGAGGCCTTTTTGGGGTTACTTGAGGTCACAGGGGTTACTTGAGGTCATTGGAGAAATTTTGAATTGCTCCAGGGGTTACTTGAGGTCATTTGAGGCCTTTTTGGGGTTACTTGAGGTCACAGGGGTTACTTGAGGTCATTGGAGAAATTTTGAATTGCTCCAGGGGTTACTTGAGGTCATTTGAGGCCCTTTGTGGGGTTACTTGAGGTCACAGGGGTTACTTGAGGTCATTGGAGAAATTTTGAATTGCTCCAGGGGTTACTTGAGGTCATTTGAGGCCTTTTTGGGGTTACTTGAGGTCACAGGGGTTCCTTGAGGTCATTGGAGAAATTTTTCATTGCTCTTGGGGTTACTTGAGGTCATTTGAGGCCCCTTTGGGGTTACCTGTGGTCATTTACCGTTACTTGCAGACACACTGCCATGAAGTGCATGTGAACTAAGAGACAGTATTTCTTTATTAAAACGCTTTTCTCAGTTTTGGCATTGAATATAAAGAAAGTAATTATCCAACTTTTACACAGGAGCAGCTGAGGCATTGGCTTCCCCAGTTTCAGGCAATTTTGCTCCCCCCAGCTTTAAAAAAAACTGCACTGAATGCTGATCAAATAACTTATTACCTTCTGCTTTTGTTTACCAAAAAAAAAAAAAAAAAATTAGACCAAGATAGCCCAAAGTGAAGTCACTCTGCAAACCCAGGAGCACCTGAACTTACAGGACCACGTGGGGCAGTAGAGAGAGAGCCCCTTACTTGCAGCAACCCCCAGGCTCATAATGAATGAATGCCCAAACACTGAACGGTGTGTAAATGCCCAAATTAGAAATGTCCATA
>NW_008237446.1:17674-18660 GCF_000691975.1 Corvus brachyrhynchos | reverse complement strand
CGAATTCCTTCCGAATTCCTTCAGAATTCCTTCTTTCCTTCCAAAATCCTTCCTTCCTTCCAAATTCCTTCCGAATTCCTTCCTTCCTTCCGAATTCCTTCCTTCCTTCCGAATTCCTTCCTTCCTTCCGAATTCCTTCCTTCCTTATTCCTTCCTTCCGAATTCCTTCCTTCCTTCCGAATTCCTTCCTTCCTTCCTTCCTCCCTCCCTGCCTTCCTGCCTTGTTTTCTGCTTATGTTTTTCATTCTCTATTTCCTTTTCTCTTTACTTTTATTGCTGCTTTCTCTCTTTCTCCCTTTCCCTCTTCAATCAATTTTCTTTCTTTCATATTTAAGAACAAACTTTCATCCTTTCTTTCTTTTTGTTTCCTTTTCCTTCTTCTTTCTCATTTTCTTCTTGATTTTTCTTTTTTCTTTCATTTTTTTCTTTTTCTTTTCAATCTTTTTTCATTCTTTGTTTTCTTTCTTTTTTTTCTTTTCTTTTCTGTTTCTTGTTGCTGGCTTGCTTTTTTCGCTCTTTTTTTCTTACTTCTATTGTACTTTTCTTTTCTTCCGCCTTTCCTTGTTGCTTTCTGCTGTCTTTCTTTCTTTCTTTCGAGCTTCTCAAGCCACTTCTCACCCCATTGAAGGGGTGCAAAGCAGCAGGATCCCCTCCCAACTGGGGTCCTCTCACCCTCCAAGATGTGGGGCACTTCACCTCAGCCCCCCAGATTGCAGGGGGCTTTACATCACCTTCCCCAAATTCCCTGAAACCTCCCAGAAGACACTTAGAGGTCCCAGAATTGTCAAAAACCAGCAGGAGCCTCCCGAAAAGCGGCTCCTGCTTTCCCTCCCTGGAGTGACACACGCCAAGTGCCCAAACCACCCCATCACTCCCAAACTTCATCCCACCCCCAAAATGCCATCCCCATCCCATCCCATCCCATCCCACCCCTCCTGGACACCAATTCCCCTTCTGTGGTTCCCGACTCCCCAAACACGGGGCTT
>NW_008237446.1:17080-17661 GCF_000691975.1 Corvus brachyrhynchos | reverse complement strand
CCAAAGGGGGCTGGGGGCGGACGGATCGAGCCATTTGGGGATGAAATCGAGACATTGGGGCTGGCATTGAGTTTATTGGAGGCAACTGCTCAAT
Organism: Corvus brachyrhynchos; assembly: GCF_000691975.1. Lineage (NCBI taxonomy): Eukaryota > Metazoa > Chordata > Aves > Passeriformes > Corvidae > Corvus > Corvus brachyrhynchos. The sequence continues at coordinate 17,567 of NW_008237446.1, read as the reverse complement.
CCCTCCATCCAAATGGGAGCTTGGAACCTCTCCTCAGGCCTTGCTGTGCCCATGGGCTCACCTCAAGTCCCAGAATCAGAGCCAGGGCCCCACAGGACATTCAGAACCTCTAAACATTGCCAGAAACAGCAGCATCCTTCCCAAAACAGGCTCCCCAGATCCCTACCAATAGGTCCCACTTCCAAGTAACAGAGCCCACCTCTCAGAACCCCTCCCGAAGCATTGGGGGCACCCCAAAACTGCCTCAGGAACGCGACATACCCTGACATCCCTTCAGGAATGGGGGATATCCCAGAACCCACTCAGCAACGGGGTCCCCCCGGCCTCATCATGCCCAGCCTTCAGCTGGCTCAGCCAGAGCCCATCCTGCCCTCAGCAGCCCCAGCCCAGCCCAGCCCAGCCCTCCTGGGCAGGAAGCCCCAATGGCCGAGCCGGCCTGGGACACTTGCAGGGATGCGGGGGCAGCCGCAGCTTCTCGGGGCCGCCC
>NW_008237446.1:12839-13617 GCF_000691975.1 Corvus brachyrhynchos | reverse complement strand
TGCACGGGAAGGGCTCGTCCTCTGTGTGAATCCGCTGGTGCCGGAGGAGATCGGAGCTGGTCTGAAACCTCTTCCCACACTCGGAACACTCATAGGGCCTCTCTCCCGTGTGGATGCGCTGGTGGACGATCAGGCTGGAGCTTGTGCTGAAGCTCTTCCCACATTCCCCACACTCATAGGGCCGTTCCCCCGTGTGGATCATCTGGTGCTGGAGGAGGGTGGAGCTTGTGCTGAAGCTCTTCTGGCATTCATCACACTTGTAGGGCCTCTCTCGTGTGTGGATCCTCTCGTGGCGGAGCAGGACAGAGCTCTGGCTGAAGCTCTTCCCACATTCCCCACACTCATAGGGCCGTTCCCCAGTATGGATCCTCTGGTGGCGGAGCAGGACAGAGCTCTGGCTGAAGCTCTTCCCACATTCCCCACACTCATAGGGCCGTTCCCCAGTGTGGATCCTCTGGTGGCAGAGCAGGGTGAAGATGTCTCTGAAGCTCTTCCCACATTCCCCACACTCATAGGGTCGTTCCCCAGTGTGGATCCTCTGGTGGCGGAGCAGGATGGAGATGTCTCTGAAGCTCTTCCCACACTCCCCACACTCATAGGGCCGTTCCCCAGTGTGGATCATCTGGTGGCAGATGAGGCTGGAGCTCTGGCTGAAGCTCTTCCCACATTCCCCACACTCGTAGGGCCGTTCCCCAGTGTGGACCCTCTGGTGGCGGATCAAGTGGGAGCTCGTGCTGAAGCTCTTCCGGCCTTCCCCACCCCCATAGGGCCGCTCCCC
>NW_008237446.1:7780-8611 GCF_000691975.1 Corvus brachyrhynchos | reverse complement strand
TGCTCCCACCCACTGGGGGCGGGGGATCCCGGCCCGGGGAAAGGAGAGGGAAACTGGGAACATTGGGGGCTGCACATCCAAACTGGGCCTTGCTGGGGACCCTGGCTGCGGACTTGCAGCCCTTGGGGCTCCTCTCGGGAGCCTGGAGAGCCGGGAGGGGGAATGCAGAGAAGGCTGGGGGATGCCCGCAGTGGCACCACTGGCAGTGACTGGTTTGTACTGGGATCATACTGGGATCATAGTGGGAGCAGCTAGACCCATGCTGGGGGAGACTGCAATCACACCGAGGGAGACTGGGATCATACTGGGAGTGAGTAGAATCCTGTGGGGGGCAATGGAGACCATGTTGGGGGTAAATAGGATACACTGGGAGTGACTGGGATCATGCTGAGGGTGACTGGGAGCAGCTGGGAGCAACTGGGACCATGCTCGGAGCAACTGGGATCATGCTAGGAGCAACTGGGAGGAACTGGGAGTGACTGGGTGCATGCTGGGGGCGATTGGAAGCAACTGGGCTTATACTGCAATGAACTGGGATAACTGGGATCATGCTGGAGGTGACTGAGATCATAGTGGCAGTGAGTGCGACTGCGCTGAGACTGATTGGGAGTGGTTGTGAGCAAATGGGACCATGCTGGAAGGAACTGGGAGTGACTGGGAATATGCTGGAGGGAACTGGGGTACACTGGGAGAGACTGGGAATGACTGGAACTAAAGCGAGGGTGAAAGAGAGCAACTGGAACCATGTGGGGCACAACTGGTTCATACTGGCAGCGACTGGGAGCACACTGGGGTCACATTTGGATCATATTGGGAGCGACTGGACTAATA
>NW_008237446.1:4401-7566 GCF_000691975.1 Corvus brachyrhynchos | reverse complement strand
GTTGAAAGGGGGCAACTGGGATCACACCTTGGCCTACTGGGAGCAACCGAGAGAAACTGGGATGATGCTGCAAGCAACTGGGAGTAACTGGGAATGACTGGATGCATGCTGGAGGCAACTGGGATATTCTGGGCATGACTGGGATCATACTGGGATAACTAACACCTCACTGGGGCCACTGGGAGTGTCTGGGAATGACTACGGACATGCTGAGGGGAACTGGGATATACTGGGGCTGACTGGAAGCACATTGGGAACAACCAGGACCGTGCTGGGTGAGACTGGGATCACACTGAGGGTGACTGGAGTCATACTGGGATTGACTCGGAGTGGCTATGAGCAGCTGGAATCATGCTGAAAGCAAGTGGGAGGAGGTGGGAGTGACTGGGAGCGTGCTGGGGGTGACTGGGATATACTGGGAGAGACAGGGAGTCACAGGGATCATACTGGAGGCTCCTGGGGTCATGCTGGCATTGACAGGGAGTGACTGGGATCATACTGGGGGCTACTGGCATCATACTCGGAGTGACTGGGAGTGACTGGCTCGCTGCATACTGGGAGTGACTGGGAGTGACTGGGGTCATACTGGGAGTGGCTACAATCACACTGGGTTTATAGTGGGTGTGATTGGACCCTGGCTGGGGGTTACTGGGAGCTGCCAGGCCCATGCTGGGAGCCACCTGTGCACACGCTGGGAGGAACTGGGAGCAACTGGGAATGGCAGGGTGCATGCTGAGGGCAACTGGGAATACACTGGGTGTGTCTGTAACCACACTGGGGGTGACTGGGATTAACTGGGATTTACAGAGCCTTCCCTGGGGACAGCTGGAAGTGATCCCCCCGTTCCTGCCGCCCTCCCTCGGGCACTGCCGCATCTCCCAGCCTGCGCCGCCGGGATCTGCCCGGAGCAGCGCGATGGCTCCAGCGCTGGGGCTGGGGGCTCCTGGGGCGGCGAGGGGGGACTGGGACCCCAGCACCCCCTGGGACCCCCCTGAACCCCTCATCCTGCACAGGGAGCCCCCTGAATCCCCTACTGCCGGACATCAGGACCCCCCTGCTCCCCTTTTCCCAGCCATCCCACGTCTCCCACCCTCTAGACTTCCCGTGTGCTTGACCCTGGGATGCCCTGGAACGCCTCGGACCCCCATTCCTGCCTTTCCCAGCCCCCAGCCCCACCTTTCTGCAAAATTTCCTCGGTCCTGAGACCCCCCTGAACCCCCGTTCCTGAGAACCAAGATGCCCTTTTACCCCTTTCCTGTTGCAGTGGAAGCTTCTCCGGACTCGAGCCCAGAGGGAAGCCAAAGCACAGGGGTTGAATTAAAACCTTTGGACAAGCCGAGATACATGAAGCCACACCAAAGTGAAATAGAAATACAGAATTTTAACTTTTAGGAGAAATATATGCTAAGTGCCTTAAAGATTGAAAAGCTGCAGCAGAGACCTTAAACACAGTTCTTACTGCAGCAGTGTTACCTTTTCACAGAATTCTTTACTTTAGAACAAATATATAGATAGAACTGTACTGTTCAGTTTTTTTACATAGAGTGTTCACATAAACAATAAGAGCTGATAGAAACTGCATCCGCAAATCTGTGTAATACCTATGTAACACTGGTGTAAGGCTTACGACTGTTAGAGTTAGACCAGGATAGGTTAAGAAAAGAAAACTGGAATCGTGTGTTAATCTTATTGGTCAATTAACAAATCTAATCCACACTTCTGTAAGAAAGAATTAGAACTAGAAATAGAAGAAGAAGCTGTTTGCTACTTGCTGCTTGCCTGCTGCTGCTGCTGTTACTGCTTCGCCTTATCATGTAACCCCTTGGAACTCTGCCTTTGGAAAACTATGAGAGTATGAAATAAAGAGCTGTAGCAGGACAGCAGCCTCCTCTGCTCTTTCACCCTCGTCCAAACAGGAAGTGTATCCCACCAAAAGCTCAACAGAGACCATTGTGACACTGCGGGGCCCATGGAACCAAGGGACCATTGGGACACCCCCGTGGCTCCCCTTACTTTTCTTTTGCAAGCTGCTAACCTGCCTGTAAGTGGTAGTGATGATTGTTGCCTGTAAGTTGCAGCAAAAGCTTTGCAGGGTTTGGTTCAAGGTACCCAAAGTTGGAACAGGGAAGTGCTAGAGTCCCTTTTAAGAGAAGGGTTGGAGTCTTTGTGCCATGACTGCCTGGGATCCATGGAACAAGTGTGTTCTGGCAGACTCTGGGATCTCGAGAGCAATCCCATCCAGGAGCCAGCACTGGACCTGCACCCTGGTGGGAGCAGCGTGGTACAGATGGAAAAGGGGCAGCTGGGTGTGCAGTGGGAACCTCGACCCAGTTCATAGAAGCTCAGGCTTTACCTTTGAACACAGCAGCACAAAAAGCAGAATGAATGACCTTTCCTAGAAATCACTGAAAGGAAAAGGGTGAACATATGGACTGATGTGAACTATGGGTTTGGAATAATACACGCCCAGGGAGCCACATGGAAGGAAAGGGCACAGAGGTCTCCACTGAGTACAAAAAGAAATCAGTCACCTACTGCAGAGTGTGCTAAAGCCAAAGAAGTGGCCCTGATGCCCTTGTAAAGCCCATGGGTTTGGAGACTCCCCAGTTAACCCAGGGAATCCACTGGCTGACAAAACAGCTCAAGAGGATGCTTGCACTAATACCTAGCAAAAAACTTGAATGTTCTGCAACAAAAACCAGATTCTAGTGATCAGGACAGGCAGTCAGTCCCATCAGCAGCAGCTATGGAAAATCCCAGCAGGTGATTGGTAACCCCATGTGGGCAGGTAGTTGTAGCTCCACAATTAATGTATAACAGAGCTAAACCATCAGGAAACACATTAGGAAATGGAGAATATGGTGGCCAGTTTACAAAGGCATCTAGTAAGCACAAAAATGGCAAAAAATAATAGATCAGTTGTTGAGAAAGAAGTGATTGGTTTTGAAGGAAGAAGGCTGCCTCCAGGGCTCGTTAAATGGGAATAATCACCAGGTGATTTTGGCAAACTGATTTTGCAGAAGTGCCCAGGCAGAAGGGGAACTGGCTTTCCCATGTGGCACCAACAAGACAAGGGAAGGCTCAGAAGTTTTGCTGAAATGAATATTTAATAGCACTGGGACTAACTCTTGTAAGCCTTAAAAGGTGCATGGTTCTCAACAGATC
>NW_008237446.1:3199-3949 GCF_000691975.1 Corvus brachyrhynchos | reverse complement strand
CAGAATGTAACCCCTGTAACAGCTTGTTTGCCAACACCAACCTCTGCAGAAAATCCAGTTCCGTGGGGAGCTTCAGTCAGCAATTTGACAAAAATCTGGGAACGCGTGTGGGAAGGAAATAGCACCCAGGGCACCTGGACAGGGATGGAAGGAGAATATTCCTTACCATGGACACACCAGAACAATACTGCTGAGAATTGTAACATTTCCAAACCGGGTCTGGAAATTACCTCAGGAAATATTGATCAGCTGACAGATTGCACTGATACCCCCTGGGGCTGTCAAATTCCAGCAGTATGGAATCTCCCTCAGACAGGACACTGGGAATATTTCCAGCCAGTTTAGGGGTGTCTGGGCTGGGAAGGGAGCCCAGGCCTCCCACAGGACCCCTTACAGGTGGGTATAAAATATCCTGATTTAACAAGGTCAAGGCCAAAGGATCCCAGGACAAAGGAAAAGTGGGATTGCCCTGGGACAGACACTTGAGCTGTTTGGAATGCTGAGGTCCAGCGGCTCCTGGCTGTGGCCCAGGCTCTGAGGCTGGGCTGTGTTTGTAGAAATGATTCTGCCTTTCTCAGGGACACCTGGGCTGAGCCAACAAACAACGAGCCTTGGAGAGGCACAGAGTGTCAGCAGGACACGGTCAGATCCTTAGGAGCCCCAGGATGGGTGGGAAGGGATGGAATTTGGAGCACACGTTTGCCCCTGGGAGAATCAGGAGCACCATGGACACTGGGGGTATGAACGTTC
>NW_008237446.1:0-861 GCF_000691975.1 Corvus brachyrhynchos | reverse complement strand
TTTCCCTGACTGATGGTTGGCGTCACTTTTGCAAAGTCTAACTGGGATCACAGCACTACTTGTGCTTATGACACTTGCTTTGAGCTGTGTAAAGAACATGGTTGTGAAAGCAACTGAGGAACTTGTGGGATGTGAGTAAAGGAGCAGCGTGAGGCTTCCGAAGGCTTGAAGGGAAGAGAAGCTTCACAGCCCTCCAAGGAGGGGAAATTTGCCAGATGAAAAATGGTTGGCACCTGGTGGGTTCATACAATGCTTATTCTCCAAAAGCCACTGGCCATGGAAGCGCACAACGCTGATTCTGTAGGCAGCAATCAGCCCAGGTGTGCCAACTTTCACCAGTTCACTGGGCAGTCAGGGCTGGCTTTGGGGTCACCAACCACCAGGGACCCCCAAAGAGACCCCCAGGGCAGAAGAACGGATGTGCAAAGGGGTTGGGGAAATATGCAATGATTTTGGGGAAGTGCTTATCATGTGTGTGTTTATTGTGGGACAATCTGGGAATGTGTCTGTGAAACACAGTCTGCAGGCAGGAACATTCCTGAACTCAGCACACACGACTTTGGGAGGGGCTCTCCCCTCATACATGCGGCCCAATAAAGAATGCTGCTGCTTTGTGCTGCACTGGTGCTGAGGAGGTTTTGTTTCACTGAAGTTTGGTAACACCTCTGTGCCTGTGTCATAGAAGCACAGAGCAGCTGTGATGTCAGAAAGGGGCTGTGTGACCTCACAGAGCAGGCTGTGATATCACATGGTATTGGTGTGACGTCACAGAGAGGGCTGGGCCATCCCAGAAAAGGCTGTGACATCACAGAGTGACATCACAGGGTGTTGCTGTGTTGTTGGGGAAGATGAAACAGGAAA
>NW_008237445.1:579-839 GCF_000691975.1 Corvus brachyrhynchos | reverse complement strand
TTTTCCCAGAAAACTTCCACCAAAATCTGAAAAACCTCTTGACTAAGATAATCTTGGAGAATACGTGAGTGCTACCCACCTGCCATTTGCTTTCAGCTGGAGAGTTAAAGCCTGCGTATGTGGTTTGATACATGGATAGTTAGAGACATGCAGAGTCTTGTTTCGGTGAATTTTGTGTGTGCCTTCGGCACAGCCACACAGGTTGGGATGAGAAGAGTTGAACAGATTATGTCATCTGAGTGAAATGGCCAACAGAACAC
>NW_008237445.1:0-353 GCF_000691975.1 Corvus brachyrhynchos | reverse complement strand
CAGTGGCAGAGGGCAGTTCTGCTTGTACATCTCAATGCTTGGGAGCCCATTGCTTTGATAAAACCAGGCATAAAGGTCCAGGCTTTTAATGAGCTGCCCTTCCAGAAGAACCCATAGTTGGTCAGCAGTTTGCCTGCCATTACCCACCAGTCCCAGCCTTTCCATGGCACTCAGTAGCATAGGCAGTCTCTGTCCCCTGCTTACTGCTGGTGACCCTTCAGTCAGGGATAAGCCATGCTAAATGCTTGGCTCTTTTTTTTTTTTTTTTCCTCAAAGCATTGTTGATGCTGTTTTTCTCCACTTTTCCACAGCTCTGCTTGGAGGAATGAAGCACAAGCAAGTCAGAGTAAGTA
>NW_008237444.1:806512-812053 GCF_000691975.1 Corvus brachyrhynchos | reverse complement strand
GGCACAGCGTGGCAAGGAAGGGAATCTTCCAGGCCTCTGGAGGTTTGACAGTTTTTATTGCCAGCCCTGCTCTGCTCTTACAGGGCACAAAGGCCTCCTCAAGTGTAAGGATCTCCTCTCCAATTTTCCTGCAGTTTCTTTACTGACATAATCAGGTCATCCCAGCTGGAGACAGGCTCACCTGTAGTCATAAATGGATGCTGCCTAAAGGAAAAGCAACAAAGGAAGAAGTCTTTACTTTCCATGCTCACATCGTCACAGGCTCAAGAAGAATTCCTCTGGCTACCAGAAAGATGCACAACGGGCACTGAGCACACTCTCTGCTCTTCCCTCTTCCTATGCCAGACCTGTCTTTCTCAATCCAATGTGGCAAACTATCCTCTTCATCCCTTTATGCTGCCATCCTCCGGTCACAGGGCTTTTTGCCCTGCCAGCACTTTGGGATTGCAGCTTGCTGTCCCAGGGCTTTTTTCCTTTCATGTAATTCCACAGACTCCCTTAGGTTCTTCTTTTCTCAAGACATGGGTATCTTAATAGCCAGAAAATATGAGGAGCGTAAGACGGTGCTCAGCAAACAGCACTGCCTCTAAGAAATATTGCTCCCAGTAGGATTCAGGCTCATATCTTGTTCTCCACAGTGCTGAGGCCTAGGTTTTTTGCAGCAGGTCAAGGGCCAGCAGAGAAGTGTTGGAGTGCTGATGAACTCAGCTCTCACTTGCAGCAGGAGCAGTGTCCATCTTTCCACACCGCTACTGTGCTGGCTGGCAGCTTCCTTCATTGCAGGAACAGCTGAGGAAGTTGCATGTTCTGCAGCTCCTTCTCTGCCACCAAGTCCAGCAACAAATCTGCAGCAGTTCTTATCCATTTGACTGGGCCAGGCAGCAAACAGTGCTGGGGCAGGTCCTGTCCAGCTGGCCCTGATTCAGTGGCAGAAACCTCCCCAAGTGGGGCTTGGTGGTAGAAACCTCGAAGAGAGGGCCTGGAGGGATAAACTGGGGCCCACTCTGAGGCTCACAGTTCATGGCCATTTTCATGCTACATTTTGAGGGATTTCCTGACAGATGACTACAACAAGATATTGACTGGGTTGAAAAGATGCAGAAGGAGATCTGGCTTTGGAAGAAGAGGATGCCAGTGCATAGGTCAGTTGGTTGCTGGGTTCCTGCAGTTCTCATCTTTGGTCTGAATGGAGTTGCTTGGGCTGGTGAACAGCAGAGAGGTTTTTTCTGCTTGTGCACAGGGGTATGCTCTGAGTCTTGGTCCCTTCTCTTCCCAAAACAGTCAGCCTGAAAGAGAGAACATGCCACTCCTTATTGCATGGTATAAGCTGAAAGGTTTCCACCATCAGGGAGAAAATTGCTTTGTCTGATCAGGTTTGGCTAAAGAGCTAGGCTGCTTGTGCAGTCCTAAGCCAGGACGGCGGTAACACCTCAGTATGTGCTCACCAGGCTTTTATCCACAGAGGAAAGGTGAATTCCTGGCTATATACCTATTGATTGGGGTTTTTTTTGAGAGAGGAATGTGACTATAAACTAACAAAGTCTTGCAACTAAGACATTAGGGAAGGGGAAAATGTTTCTTTTGACTAATTAGACTCTAAATGAAACCTTTTGTCAAAAAAGGAGAGATATTTTCTTTCCATGGCTTGTAAGTCCAGAGAGTACAGCAGCAACTGACACCAAGGGGATCTCTGGGCAGTTTCAGAAGACTTTCCAGCACCCAGACTAGTTTCGGCTAATGAAATGAAGGCCAATAGCAGAAGTGGTAATATATGCTTGGAGGACATACTCAGATCCTTCTGCAGATGCCGAATGTTTCAAGTTCACTGGACCCAAGGTGAAGCTGGTGGATCTATCTCATTACATTGCAGCTCATTCTGACTCCTCTGGTGTCTTTCATCTTTGAAACCCCTGAAACTTTCATTTATCAGTGTTAACAAGCCTAACGCTGGTCCCTGACTCATTTCCACGAGCTCTGAAATGTCCTCAGTCAGAGGAGATGCAGCGTTATTTCTGTGATGTCTTTCTGGACCGGCTTAGCAGAAAAGCGCTGGCTGGGCACGTGTGCTGGTTCCTCTAAGGAGGAGGCACTTCAGGGACCCGATGGCCTGGGCTCGTGTTGCTCCATAGGCAAAGGAAAAGAGAGGGGCTTCTGGTCTGGCGTCTAACAGGTTTATTGTCAGAAGTTTAGCAACCAGAACATGGCAATGATCTTAATGGCTGGGAGGGTTTTCCCTCAGTTTTGTAGGGGGTTTGAAAACCGTGGGGAAAGAGGAAAACAACCAATGAGTTACAAGCCAGGGGGAGGATACAAAGTCAACAAGAACCAATGGGAGAAACTGGGAGGTGGGAGTTATAACAAAGAACCCATGAAGAACTGAGTAAGAGAGAATTTTCCCTAGCAGGGGGAGGCTGTTTGGATCTGGGTGCAGCCCAGGGGGACGTGGCTTAGGTCTCTGTGCCGTCCATCGACCCTCCCTCATTGTCACTGTCCTGGGTGGAGAATTCTACCAACAGGAGAGCTCTGAATTGATTGACATTCCCCTGCCCCAGCCCAGCAGTGGGCTGGGTCACAGCAACACAAGCTGACTTAACAAAAGCACAGACTCCTTATAAAGAAAGATCGTTGTCTTCAGAAAAACTGTAACTGGAAGATCAAAAGAAAAGAAAATGAAACAAAACATCAAGAGAGTGAAACATATCTGCATGGATAGTTCAGAACTCTGTGTTTCAGAAAATGTTGCCAAAGCCATTGCATTTGTGTAAACAAAGATCTCAAAGAGGGAAGCCATTCAACAGAATGAAGAGTTTCACAGGCTTTCATTTACCTGGATTTTTCACTGTAGGGCCTCCCATGAAGCATGAAATTCTTCATGTTTGGACACTACTTTTTCACAGTGTCTCCTTTCCCCCTCCAAGGACTGCCAACAAACTTACAGCTCCTTGTTCTGATGTTCCTCCTCCCATGGTTTCCTCTTCTCCTCCATGATCTTTTAGAAATGCTCAGCCTCAAGCACCTTCTGCATTGACAGTTCAGGTGCCTCACTCAGGCCTGGCCAAGCTTCATGGCCAGTTCCTTGCTGGCACTCTTCATAGAGTTAGCTGTAGCTTCATAGCTAGCTGGGATGTCATCTCTTCTACCTCAACTTAAACAGAACAAAGGAGTCTGAATTGTATATGTAATATTTGTTGCTGAATGATACTGCCACTGTATGTCATAACTGCCATGGACAATGAGTATGGACTGCTCCAGATACACCAGTCATGAGTTCCTGATACAGCTTGGAACCAGCCAGCAGTACACCAGCCCTCGTGCCCTGGAAGACATCTAGGATAAACTTAACACACAGACACTGACCAAATTAATTCAACAGACATCTTGGAAAGACATCTGTTGTCTATGGAAACGATACCTGTGCTTGTGTATGTATGTGTATGTATATATATAGTTCAAAGGTGTAAGATCTGGACATGATGTAGATGGTCTAGAATAAGAAGTGGGAAGTATCCTGGTTGCCAAGGTGGGCGGAGCTTAGAGCTGTATGGGTAGGGCTAAGCTGCTATTCTACACCACTGTCATCATTGCTGGGGTCATTGCTGGGCTTTGGAGGGAAGAAAAGGTGAGAAGCAGCATTGTTTTGTTTCCCTCTCTTCCTCAGAGAGATTTCTGGGACCAACCTTACCAACCCTGTCCTCCACAGCTGCTGTCTATCCCTTACTGTTCTTCTGAGATACAGTTCTGAGGCAAACACAGTTGAGACTGTGGCTCTGAGACATGGGTACTAGACGTGGCTCTGAAAGCAGCAAGCTGGAAGCAGCTGCAGGAAACAAAGTGGTGGCAGTGAGCCCAAGCCCAGCCAAGCCTGTGCTGAGTAGTGTGGAGTGATGCTGGAAGCAGCTGCACAGCATGGAGTCCAGCAGAACAAGTGAAGCGGAGAAGTCCAGCGCAGTCTGAAATGGCAGTGCTATGTGGCATTTGAACCAGAAGACTGGAGCAGTCTGAAGCAATGGTCTGGATGACCCAGCTGTTTTGGGGGTTTGTCCATCATAATATTTTTGTTGGCTTGGGCTCGGGGATGGGAAACACTAGCTGTGGGAGAACCCACCATTGTGTCATTTTCAAGGGACCATAAAACATGATCCGTAGGATGTAGGATATGGGATTATCTTTGTTAAAATTGTTAAAACTTATCCTCACCAGAAGGCCCTCTGGGAAAGGCACAGCTGTGGGCTGGGCAGTTGGAAGATGGCTGAGGGGTGAGAGGCAGTAAGGAGTGAGGAGAGAGTTGGCTGGGTGACAGCTGGAAGTGAGATTGTGATTGGCTGGAGAAACGCAAGGACATCATATGACGGGGAAATTGGGTGATAGGATGCGTAGACAGCAGCACAGCAACTGAGCCAGCCAATGACTGCCTTTCTTCAGTTAAGTTCTGCTAAGTTTCAGTTCGGTTTCAGTTGTGTCCAGTGGAAATTAAGGGTATAAACAGGGGATGATTTCTCACAATATAAGGATCTTCTTTGGACATACAAGGGAGATTGTTCGCTTTGTTCCCCGTTGTTACATGTAGGCTCTGGTCTGCCCAGGAACTCCTGAAGGTAAGAAAAAGCAAAGCGGCACCAAGCCCTGCGAGCTGTGGACACCTGCATGAAGGGCTGAAGAGCATTGTGGGCCACGTGGGCCTGGGCGAGACAGGTCCGGGACCGGAAGGCGGAGGGGCGGGTGGTGCCCTCGGTCCTCTTTGTGTGTCTTCCTGGTAGCAGAGGAATCCTGCTTGAGCCTGTTGGACGTGATCTTGGGAAGTTACGGTTCCTTTTGGTTTTGTTTTTCCTTTGGGCAGCATCCGTTTGTGACCTCAGGCGATCCTGCCTCCAGCCTGGCTGCTCTGATCATCTCAGCCAAGCAAGTGCAGGAAGACTGGAGAGGAGACGCTTGCGCCTGAGGAGGCCTTGGTGCCCCGCCAGCTCAGAGGAGTGAAGAGGGGATGCACCGTGTTTTAGGAGAAGATTCGGCCATCCCCTGAGTTTTATAATGAGCTATGCCGTAGTTAGGAAATGTGTGGTTTTGAGATTTTCTTAGCTTAGCTGGTTTTAGTTAGGACTCGAGACCCCGGAAAGCTTCATTAATAGAGCATTGATTAGCTAAGAGTAGAGTATTGTTGACGTAAGGAAGCTGAGAATTATCCTGGAACTAGAAACGGACGAATCGTCATACTAATGATTCAGCTATGAGAGAAAAAGCTGGGCCTCAGCAGAACTGGACCAGGCGTGAGCTGTCAGCCTGAACAAGTCACCAGGAGGACAGAATGACGAAGATGAAGAAGTAGCCAGAAGACCCTTGGTTTCAGCCCTTGGTTTCAGCATGACTGGCAATAAAAAACTGTAAAACCTCCAGAGCCCTGGAAGATTCCCTTCCTTGCCACGCTGTGCCTAAGCTGGACAGCGCCTTCGAAGCCGTGCGCTCTGGACGGGCTGTCCCGTTGATGGCTTTGCGCTGCTTCCCAGCGGCCCAAGGCTCTCCCCCCTCGCAGAGGGGCCCTGCCCC
>NW_008237444.1:790930-806420 GCF_000691975.1 Corvus brachyrhynchos | reverse complement strand
CCCGCTCGTTCCCCTTTCCTGGCGGTCACGTGGCATCGAAGAGTCAAGGAGGGCTGAAACGACACGTCTCCCCAAACGCTTCCCTCTCGTTGGTGTCCTTTTGGGGCACCAAAGCGCTCTACTCAAGGGAGTCGGAGGGCCTACGCTCGGCTTTCCCTGCTAAGGTGTCCTTCTTCCTTCTGTAAGCTCTACAATTGGCTGGTTGATGTGAGCCTTCTAGGAGATGGGGAAAACGAGACGCTTTCCAGCTGGGGGAATTATCCTGGTAAACGACTGCAGTTTTTCAGCAACAGAATTTCAAGGTGCAGCTGGGCCTTTCAGCCATTGCATCGATTTTCCAATGCCACCCGCAGCATCCGAGGTGTGAAGAGCCCAGTGGGAAGCTCCTCAAAGACACTGCGTTGTCCACCGGCAGAGGACGTGTCTGTGCTGAGTCACCAGAAAAGCAAGCTAAGCCCAGAGTCATTATTCCACGGGCAAGCAGAGGTGATTTCCAGAGGAGTTGCATGCACTCGTTTCCCTCTCCCACTCAGTACTTTCGTTCCTCTTTCAAGCTGGCTCCCGGCTTTAACTGGAGCTTTTGACAGAGAAGGGAATGACTGCATCTCATTTTCATTGGGATGTGGCTATCCAAATGTCTGCAAGGAATCTTACAGGAAGCATGGAGCCTGGGCAAACCTCTGTGAGGCTGCAGCTTTTGACTGTTTGAAACGGGCCTTCTTTGGGCTCGGCACCTGCAGGCCACTGCACAGCCGCAGGCTGCTGCCAGAGCTCCAACGCAACAAAACTGTGGCAGCCCGAGAATCACCGCACAGCTCTTCTGCGTGTTCTCCGACGTTCAGGTGCCAAAGAAACAGCAAGCAGGAAGAGAGGAGCTTTGCGTCGGGAGACGAGCCAACATCTCCCTGCCAGAAAGGGAGGTCAGGCTCCAAACTGAGGCAGAGCAAAGGTCAGCATGCACCTGCGTGCTCAAGAAGCAGCTGGTGCAATACTGCAATACTCCTGGAAATTGATTTCCTTGGCTTCTTTTGTCCCCTAGATGTCATCAAAGCGGTTAGGGCTTTCAGAAGCGACAAAGACGCCAGCAGGAGCAAGCACGCTTGCTTTTAGCCAAAGCCTTGGGGAGGAAAAGTCACGTTTGCTTGCATTTCTTGGGGGCCTGCTGGATCGGTGCATTTTCGGAGTTACGCCAGGATGCCTTGAGCACTGACTTATGGACGGTAAGGATTTTTTCTCCTGCTTTATGACTGAGGAGATCTTCCCAGGTTTTTCTTTTGCCTCAGCTGCACAGAAGGTTCGGTTGCTGGGCGTAACTACGCCAACAGAGCCAGAGCGGCTGCTATTGTGACGTCAAGGGAGCCGGGCCGCGTCACAGTGCTGTCAGCGCAACGTTGTCCCGGTGCGCACGAGGCCTCGTTGTCCAGAGCAGCTCTTCCGTTTTATTTTAAACCTTTATTTTATTTTGTCTGAAAAGTTCAAATTTGAATGAGGTATAGAAAATTAGGCTCTGAATTTTACGGACTATAGACCATAGAATGTTTCATTAATACATGTTTGTTTAGCTAATAGTAGAGTATTGTTAACTTAGCGTACCTGAATATTGTCCTTGAACTATAAATGGATTAATTGTCATACTAATGATTAAGCTATGAGAGAAAAAGCTGGGACTCAGCAGTACTGGACTACACAGATGCTACAAGCTGTCAGCCTGAACAGGTCACCTAGAGGACAGAATGAGGAAGATGAAGATGTAGCCAGAAGTCCTCTGTTTCAACCCTTTATTTCTTCCGGATTGGCAATAAAACTCTAAAATATGCGGAGTGTTGGAAGTTTCCTTTCCTTGCCCGGCTGTAGATAAGCTGGACACTGCCTTCTGAGGTGTCAGAGGCCCAAAGAACCTGCTCAGGTGAGCAGCTTTGCTTACCTGAAATGGGGAACGCCCACGAGCGTTTAAGAGAGATTCCTGGGTAATACTCACCAGGTAACGAGCTCACAGTCAGAACAGCACCAGGAGGCAGATGTGCAGTCCTTCTTGTCCTGAAGATGTCAGGGTGATCATCAGAAATCACTGGTTTGTTCCTGCCCTCTTCTCACTGTGTCACCAATGGGACGTAATGGCATTCCTTTAGTGACATTTGGCCCTTGCTTCCTGCTCCTCATTTCCTCCCTTTTCGCCCCAGATCCACCCGAGGGACCCTCTGGGCCAGCCTCATCCCCCACAGGTGTGTGTAGCTGCCAGGGCCTCCTGCAGAGCCCTGTTCCTGCACTGCTGCCTCCTGAGCCTCTTCTCACACCTGGGTCAGGCTGCTCTTGCCATGTGTTGGATGCACATGCAATGTGTCAGGCCTGTGAGCAACCAGCGCCATGGAGGAGCCCCTGCTACCTGTGACTCACAGCCCCGGCACTTTCCCTGCCAAGCTGTGGCTCCATTTTGACTCCATCTGCTGGGAGACTTGAAGCGAGAGGCTGCTCATTTACTGGATGGGGCTGCTCATTTACTGGATGCTCCTTGAGTGGTGCCGACAGGCCCAATTTCCACCCCTCCACACTCCAACCCTAAGGATGCCTCAACCTTCTAAACACAATTCTTCTTAGTCTAATGGCTTCTTGTGCTTTATTTAATGTAAGCAGGAGTATATGTTTTTGATTGTCTTTATTCTAGAATTAATAGAAATAAGTTGAAGTCCTCCTATATTTTTGCCATTTAAAACTTGAAGCAACTGAAAAAAGTAGAGAAGCTTTCTAAGCTGCTTCTAAGTTAATTTGCAAGTCTCCTTCTTCTTTACCCAGTTTCAGTGTACCTGCTGGTTGTCCTTGGCTGTCATCTTTTCAGCTTCATTACTGTCTCTATGGATCTGTAAAAAACTGTAAACCCGAAGCAAATTCACTGTACTTTGTGTTTTTCCTCTTCTGGAAAGGCTGAGGCTCTTGTGACCTTCTTCTGTCAACTAGACTTCGATTCCCATCATGCCTCTGACTAAGAGCAGGACAAATGTCATTTATTCACTGCTGGTAAGATCTGCTAGCAAAGGTCACACATAGAGCTAAGCATGATGATTCTCTCCCTACCTTTAATACACATCTTTGTGTCTAGGCATGGTCATTTCCAGGAGCACCTAAGCCACTGCCGAGGAGAAAAATCTCACTATTGCTGTTTTTGATATTGATTTTTTGTGGGATTTTGATCAACATTGACAGTGATCTACAGGAACTGGATCTTTGATGTGAAGCGTCTTAAGCAACATTTCTAAGCATAGTGGGCAATGAAGTAAAGGTACTAATGAGTTTGTGGTTGTTTTAACTCTGTGTGACTGTCTTGGGGGTGACTTTATGATGTGTATCCCATATCGCTGCCTTATGCCCAGAAATTAATTCCTGTGCCTTTCTATGCCTCTAAACTGAGCCTGAGAGGAGGAAGGAAAAACCGAGCAAAACTTTTTCAAAGCAGTTTGCAGCTTGTTCAAGGTCACCCAGAGAGAGCGACTTTTTTCCCCAGCTGCGGCAGGGGGAGGAGGAAGCACCTGGCTTGCTGCTTTCCTGTCAGCTTCTGGCCAGTTTCAGCTTCTTTTTCTCTGAAGCGAGACTGAGAGTTGAATTTTTTTTCCTTCCCTGGAATTTCGGATTTTTTCCCTTTTTCTGTGGACTGCTTCAATATCAGAACACATCGGGAGGACTTTCCACTGAGCACAGAGGGCCTGGCCCTGAGCCAAGCCCCAGCTCCAAGGATACCAAAGGGAGGACTCTAACACTTTCCCAGGTTTTTCCTCCACAGTGAAAGATTTTATCCTTTAGCATTATTTTCCTTTTCCTGTGTGTTTGTTAAATAAATAGTTTTATCTCCTTCACTTTCCTTCGAGGAAAATTTATTCCTTCCCGAATCTGGTGGGGGTGGGGTGGTGACCTGCCTTCTCTCAGAGGATATATTTCTAAATTTGGCCAAACCAGCACAGTGACATACGGTACATTATCACAAAACATGTTATTTTTCAGTGTTTCAGGCATTTAAAACTTAGACTTATTCTTGTCAACACTTTTCTTTCTTCCCTTCAGAAAGCTGCATGTCCAAATGCTGGTTTCTGTCTCAGTTTGTTGAAGGTATACCAATATACAAGTTTTGTACTTTACAGTCAGCCACTGAAAATAAAAGGAACACATATGATGAAATTTCAAGTTTTGAAGGGTAGTGTATGTTGGGGTGGGGAGAGGGGGAAGATGGGAAATTATTAAAAAATAAATTAAATTTAAAAATGGAGCCCTTATCTGTAGATACTAAAAAGCTAGAAGCAGAGAAATTTTCCAGCTTTCTGCAGCATCCTGTGAAGTTTTCCTTTCTCATGCAAGCTAGCTGAAAACAGTTTGAGGTTCTTGTAAATCAAGACTTTGTCTTGCACCTGTGAACTTGTTTTCCAGTTTTGTTATGGTACATTGGAAAGTTGTTTTGAAATGGGTGTTGTAGAGTCTCAGCCAATCGTACTGGTACGTGGTTGATCAAGAGACCAATAATGTCATGCCATTCTTGAGAACCACCTTATATAAACAAGTTTATAATTAATTAAATAATCCCATTTTACCCTGGACTTGAATTCTGTGTCGTTCTTCTTGCCATTCTCGGTACAATAGCGACGCTCACCTAATATTCCAGTATTTGGATATGACACTAACTCTCCTCCTTTCTTTGACTACAGCAAAAAAAAAATCATTTGATCCTTTCATGTTACAAGCTGCACAGAGGAGTACTGGAACTTTCCAGTGAATTTGCCAAGGCTTGCTACTTTCTTGAGGTCATTTTTCTTCTTGAGAAAGTGATAGCTTTGCTGGTATAAATCTAGCAGCTGGAAAAGCACTCTTTATTCCTTGTTTTCCCTCTAGGAATTCTGTGGAGGATCTACAAGGCAATCTCTGAGAATGTACCTCTTTGGTTTTGGATTGAGCAGGTGCAGCCTTAGATATAAAATGCCTGTTGTTAATATCTTGGTGCTTAGAGAGTAGTGTTTGCTTTGCATCATTCTGATAAAAAATGGAAACCTCAAACTGAAAAAGAATTGAAAAGTCCTAATGCAAAATC
This sequence comes from Corvus brachyrhynchos, assembly GCF_000691975.1. Classification (NCBI taxonomy): domain Eukaryota; kingdom Metazoa; phylum Chordata; class Aves; order Passeriformes; family Corvidae; genus Corvus; species Corvus brachyrhynchos. The sequence goes on along the minus strand of NW_008237444.1, from coordinate 801,355 downwards.
AGTAACTTGAAAGTTAGTGACTCCAAAGTGTTAGTCACTTCAAATACCCACTTTGCAGACACTCAGGCTCAGAAGTGTTTAGCCTGGTCACATTTTATCTAGTTGTAAGAATTTATCTTATTGTTAAATTTTTACAGTATATATAGGAAGTAAACCTACTAGAGATCCATACAGAATTTTCGTTTGGGTGGTGTGTTTTACCTGTGACCCTACTGTTCAGTGCTGACTGGAAAAACAGCATGTTTTGCTCTTACTTGTCAGTGTAAAAAAGCCTTCATCCTCTGTGTTCCAATACATGGAGAATTGAACCTTAGCTGAAACTTAGCAGATTGAAAAGTACACAAATGACTTCTTTATTCAAATTCTAATTCCATTTTATATGGCTCCTGATTTTCTTTTTTTCCTGGTGATTTCTCTTACAAATGTTGTAATTTGCTGCTAAAAACCATAAATGTGTATAATTTATTTTTGTGTTTAGGTATGATGAATGGATAAAGGCAGACCTAAGGAAAGTACCAAAAATTAAGGACGAAAGAAAATAAAGGTAGTTTCTCTCCCTTTTTTGCTCTTGTTACCCCCAACTTTGGCTTGATACATTCTTAAGTACTCCCCATTCTGCTTCTTTTGATTGGTATATGAATACTTGACAGGACAGTTGTGGATGTCCCTTTAGACTAGACAGTCTACTTCCCAGCCTTTTAAAAATGAAAACTTTTCCCATAAAGATTTTTGGGGTTTCACTTTTTTTTTAATATTAAATTTACATATGACTTTATAGAAAACAAATGAGAAGAATCCATGTCATAAGTGTTGGAAGCCAGTTTGATGGGGTGAAACTTGGGAGCTCCCTCTGCTGATTCTGGAGAGCAAACGGGACTAGTCTGTGTATCTCTATCATTTTATTTCAGAGCATTTCCTTCAAAATTCTTTTTTTTTTAGACTGATATTTAGGCATAGGTTAGCTTCCTCAGGCGGTGGGCTGCAAGGAAGAATTTCCTTCTGCCACAGGAGTCAGTGCTTCTGCTGCCCCACCTTCTGATGTGAAGGCAACGAGATAATGCTTGAGCTATGCAAAAAGCTGTAGCTATGCAGAAAGAAGTAGTTCCTTTGTAACAGGGTATGCGAATGAAGCACATTTTAGAAATCACCACATACAGCAGAACAGGCTAACTGCAAAAAGCTGACCACTGGCTGTTTGAGCAGACAATCTTAGAGAGCATGAGCAGAAAACAGGGGAAAAATTCAAGCCCAAAGAAGACTTATGAGCCTTCATCAAAAATGACCACTGGGAGGCTGATGACCACCTTGTGCAGAAACCACACATGTGCTACAAGGGCTGACATAATCATGTGATTAGAAAATATGTTGCAATATGAAGGTTAGGAACGTATAACGTGCACGTTAAGTAAAAAAGTATAAAAGCTGGTACTGTGCGAAGAATGGACGAGTGAGTTTGTGGTGGAGCTATCCCCCTCACTCCCAGCGTCCAATAAAAAAATATCTGCTCTATAGGCCTTATATTGTGGAGTACTGTTTTCTTGCCTAGTTTTCAGGCATCACTCTCCCTCCTTCCCCTGCATCATGGTGGAACCTCTGGAACCCCTGTGCCAAGGAACTGCCCAACTGCCCAATGGCCACAAACTGCCCAACGGCCACAAACTGCCCAACTGCCCAACGGCTGCTGTGCTGTGCCTGTCACCCTGTGGCCCCACTACTTCTCCAGCACGGGCTGTGTCTGCTTCCACATTTGTTTTGGTGTTGACAAAGTTCCTGTCTTCAGTAGAAGGGTCTCAGCATGGACTGCAGGAAGGTACTTGTCTGTTAAATAAAGAGGAGAGCTTTTCTCCTCCATCGAATGTTTAAGATAATTGTAAGGTCTGCATCATTTTAAGATTACAATCGTCTAATTGCTCAAATGAGAAGAGTTTTTCATCTGTTCTTTCACCTAGAATAAAACTGACAGAGAGAAGGAAAAAGAGTTTTCAATGTTAAATCCTCCTCCAACTCCTGAGTCACCTTCCACTGTAGCTGTAGCAGAGTACAGTAACCATCAGTCCACTGTCATGGTCTCTGGGAGTCTGCCTCCAAATCAGGAAGAGATACAAAGCATTACAAGTGAAACGGATGGCACAACAGAGGCACAGAATGCTACAGGACAGCTGCAAGATCTCCAGTCTGAGAGAAATATTTCTTCAAAAGGTTTTCATGCCAGTGTCAGCTCCAGTAGTGGTAATCAATCAGAGTCAAAGAATGCTGAAAACGATAAAGGAAAGGGTAAAAAGAGCTGTCTTCAATCTAAGCAACTGTCATTTTACCACTGTGGATGTATCTTCATTCTCTTACAGTTTTGCTGCTGGGAAGTGAATTTTTGTAGGAAATAGTAGCTTACTGTCTGCTTCAAATGTGTGGAAATTGTGTAATCATCTAGTGAATAAAAATACAACTGCCAGGAAGTTTCTTGGCCTTTTGTTAGGAATTGTGATGGTTTCAATGAGGAAAAAAGTGTATAAGAATGCTGTTTATATTGGACCTGACAAGAAAAGCCCAGAACAAGGTGTAATACATCGTGTAAGGAATATTTATTGTAACAAGACAAAAGCATTTTGAGTGCCCTGCTTAAAAGGAGAAGATGCAGTTTCTTGCATAAAGCTTGATTCTCTGTAAGCTGTTTAACTTGGGAGAGGAAGTGCCAGTTATTGCATGTTTCGGCAACCATTTCAAACTTGCCCCTTGTGAAATTAATGTTCTGAAAAATGGAAGTCAAGTTGATGTCAAACATTGACCTTCTTAGCTGGGTTTCATATTCAGATGTGATTTTGAGATTCATCCTCAGACCACCAGAGGGCAGAGGATAATAAACACAGCCAACAGTTGTGCACATGATTTCAGTGTACTGCTGCCTGCTTTTTAACTGCTGGCAAGGCTGGATCCAAAAGCTTTTTTTGTGAAAGTGACTGTCTCTTTTGCAGTTCCACCAAAAGTACAGCTGCTTTCACTCTGTTTTAGTGCCTAAAAATTTTTTAACACTAAGGAAGAACATATGAGTCTGACTATAATCCTGCCATGACAGAATTGGTTTTTTCATTGCAACAGTTTCCAGTTAACAACTGAGCTCCTCAAAATGCCCTTAAGATCTGTTACTACCATCATTCATCTGGAAGTGCTGTTTCAAAAGAGTGCAAAAAAATGTGTTTCACTGAACAAAGGCAAGAGTTTGGGAGAGGTCAATAGGGAGCCCTCAATAAATATACCTCTATTGCTTTGTTAATCTCAGGTGCATATACTTTGAGAAAAACACAGAGAACTTCAAGCTTTTTTGTTGTTGTTGTTATTTCTATTTCTTTCTACTTTGGGGTGTTTTTTTTTTCCTCCTTTATAGTGTTCAGAGGCCAAAAAAAAATTCAAGATGCTCAGGGAAGAGACAGCTCCTCAAAAAAGCAGAAAACAAGCCTCAAAACCTCTGTGAACATCAAAAAGAAGAATAAAAGTAGTAAGTACAGCAGATCAGTGTGAAATGAAATGTGAGAAAGTACCATGTCATTTGCTTGAAATGAATATTAAAAAAGGTCAAAAGGAGCTAGGATGTAATAATCAGTCTTGCAAAGTCTTTTAAAAGAAATATAGCTCCATAACTAGAGATGTGGATAATTTTGGCACCTACATGAACACATTACAGTGCCTCTTTGCCTTATTTTCTGATGCAGGCAATTTATTTATGGCTGTGATTCTAAAGCAGTAAGTGCACTGCTGTCATGATCCAGTTGGAGAGTAGAGTGGACTGTGGCTATACGAGCCTTGAGCAGCTGGATTGTATTCAAGAATCTCCTCCCAGGAGGTGTGTCCCTACCCTGCCTCCTTATGTTCATGCACAAATGCTTTCAGTAACATACTTGCCAGTTTTCGGGATGGATTGTGGAGCCACAGTCTGCTACTTTTATTAGCCTTCTAGGTCTGTAGGACTTTGGTTCACATAAATCCACAGAACAGATCTGAGTCTATGTGCACAACAACTAACTGGCCGGTGTTTCCAGTGCAAGGTTTTCCTTTCCCAGCATGCCAGAATTAGAGGGGCCCCATTACAGACCTGGTTTGTGGTCCTGTACCTGGGCACCAGCGGTGCAGAGAGCTGTGTGCTAAGCTGCTACACCAGGATGGATTCTGTCATGTTAGAGTGAGACAGCTCCTGGTAAGCTTTGGGTTGGGTGGGAAGGTTGCTTTGTTTTTTAACAATCTACCTTCTCACAGGAAAATGTGGGCAAAGTGGAGAGAGGGAGTCTGATCTAAAAGAACATGATAATCATTTGCCCAAAAGTTGCAAATGGAGTTTTCAAGTGTGTAAGTATCTTCTTTGAAACATGCCTCTTGTGGTCTTGAGATATACTATAAGAAGGCTTTTGGAATATTCTGGTTTTGAGGGTATTTTCCTTTAAAACCGTTCCATCCTCAGTTTGCTTAATTTTGTCATAAATCCTGATATTTTTATTTCTTGCTCTTTTAATCCTCGTTCTCTGTTTCTTGTTCAGCGTCTTAGATTATTGATTTTTGAATCTTCCCCTTCCATTTTTCCTTAATGAACCAGGACTTGTTTAGTATTTCTTGTAAGAAGACGTTTCAGTGTGTTTGTGTCAGTCAAGATTGTGATAATAAACAGGAGGTGCTGTTTCTCAGCTTTGCTGCCTGCTACATCAAAGCACATCACCAAGATTTGAGTACCTCCCCCTTCACTGAAATTCAGAAGGCATGGGAAATGCTGCAATGCAATAATTAACAGAAACTGTTTAACTTGCAGCTGACTTGCAAAATTTGAGTAGCACTGAGCGCATAACAGTTCTCCAAGCAAAAATGCAGGAAATCCGGAAACGTTACCTGTTGTTGAAAGCTGAGTTGGCTGCCATTGACCGGAGAAAGCACTTAAAGAAAAAAAAAGAGCAGGAAAGTAAGTGCAGGGAACTCACACCTACTTTTAGAGGGCTAAATTGCATGTCATGTTACTAAGATTTTAACAAGAGATGAATAATCTTTAGGAAGATTAGTGCTGTTAGGAGTGTGTTTATGCTTGCTTTTTTCTGAAAACACTGGATACAGTTATTTTATGACCTTCAGAAGGTCTGAATCAGATACCCAGTGATGATGTAAGGGAAAAAACATTAACAAGGCAGTCAATCTAGTTAATTCTGTTAAGGCAGAACTACTTTATACAGGAAAAAATATACAGAAAATAAACTTTTCTAATCAGCAAATAAGGGTTATTAATAACTTCTAACTTTTCATCAAGCTATGGATACATCTCCTGTAGCATTGCCTGTGCACCTACTTAGTGCTTTCCACTTAGGATTAGAGATTTATTTCAAGAATGTAAGGGAGATAATCAATGAAATGTCTCATTTTTCTGAAGCTGCCACAAGTATTGCTGCAGGAAATGTTCTAGTGTGCCTTCTGCTACGAGTGTTAGACGGATCATTTTCTCTATGTCTAGTTCATGTATGCATTTAAGAGTTCACTGAGTACAAGAAGAAAGACTGAAGATACAGTAAGGTTTTATGGCTGCAGCCATTGCACGGGAACTGCAGTTGCTACTTGGTTGCCAGAGCAGGTGCAGATTCAGTGCTGGGACAGGGTCCTATCTCTGCCGACTCCCAGAGGAAAGAAAGAGAAGAGCTGACTTGTTGGTGCATCAGGAATGAGCTCTGGTGTCCTCTGGTGGGACTCTTGATCTGCATGGCTGGTCAACCGGGGCTCCAAGGGGCAACAACACCAAAAGTAGGGGAAAGAGGTTTTTTTCTTTTTCATCGCTAGGTATGTCCTCATTTTCACCAGGACAGCGTTACTTTTTTGCAGTAGCCAGGAGGAAGCATGGCTAGTTTATTCGATACCACATCACATCACTGCCAGGAGCAGGGAAAAGGGACTCTGTTCTAGAGAGAAGTTCTTCTGGTCAAGAAAATGTGGCAGAGGAAACTGTCTAATATAGTCTGTTATCTGGGGGTTTTTTTCCACATGAATTGTTTCTCTTCTTATACCCTCTGACATTAGCATTGTTGCTGTTATCATTCAGTTTTGTATCTCATTGCTGTTTCAAGTAGGTTGTTCTTATGTTAACCAATGGTCTTTACTTTCCCTTCCTCCAATTCTCCTCTCCAGCATACTGTAGCAGGGAGTGGGGAGCAAGAGAGAGCAGTGTGTAGTTTGGTAGAGTCTCAGTGGGGGCACTGAACTGGGGACTGCCATTCCTAAACCACAACAGCCTCATTGGTCTCCCAGTGCAGGGCTTGAAGGGTTGAGATAATAACAGATCTGCCCAGGGTGAGCTGGAAATGATTTGATCTAAGCACTTGTTGTGTTAGGTACAGAGCCACTGGTCACAATGGTTCTTGGTTTGTTCATGTGGGTGTGCTACGTAATCCTGTGGTGGGTTGAACCTGGCTGGATGCCAGATACCCACCAAAGCCTCGCTATCATCCCCCCTGCAGCTGGGCAGGGGAGAGAAAATATAACAAAGGGTCCATGAGCTGAGATAAGGACCAGGAAAGACAACTCACCAAAAACCATCACAGGCAAAACTGCCTAGAATTAGAGATATTACTTTAATTTATTGCTAACAAAATCAGAGAAGGATAACAAGAAATAAAACAAGAACACCTTCCCCCCACCTCTCCCTCCTTCCCAGCTCTACCTCCTCCCCTCCAGTGTCACAGGGAGATAGGGGATGGACAGCCAGTTCTTTTCTGCCACTGCTCAGGGAGAAGAGTGCTGCTCCAGCACGGGGGCCCTCCCATGGGAGACAGTTCTCCATTAACTTCTCCAATGTGAGTCCATCCCATGGGCAACAGTTCTTCACAAACTGCTGCAACAGAGGTCACTCTTCCACAGTGTGCAGTCCTTTAAGGACAGGCTGCTCCATCATGGGTCCCCCAAAGGGTCACAAGTCCTACCAGGAAACCTGCTCCAGCACAGGCTCCTCTCTCCACAGGTGTGCCGGTCCCTGCCAGGAGGCTGCTTCAGCACATGCCTCCCATGAATTCACAGCCTCTTCACGGCATTCACCTGAGCCCAGCTCTCCTCCACAGACTACAGGTGGATCTCAGCTCCCCCCCATCCCTCCCCACTAACCTTGGTGTCTGCAGAGTTGTTCCTCTCAAGTATTCTCCTGCTCTTCTCTGGCCACCGTTGCATCTGTGCAATAACTTTTTTTCTTTTTCTTAAATCTGTTATCACAGAGGCATTACCATAATTTCTGATTGGCCCAGCCTTGGCCAGTGGCACATCTGTCCTGGAGGCTGCTGGCATTGGCTCTGCCAGACAGGGAGGAAGCTTCCAGCAGCTTCTCACAGAAGCCATCCCTGTAACCCCCAGTACCAAAACCTGGCCAGAAGAACTCAGTACATTTCCATATATGCACTATGTGCCTATCGTGTTGCTCTTTTTCAGAGCATGGAGAGGGATCAGGATTGCTCCGTTCCACTGTCTGATATCAGCTCATGACATGATAATACCAAGGGTCATAGGGGATGTGTATTCAGTGTTGCTCTCCTACCCTTACCAAAGGCGCTATCCTTGGGGAGTCCATTATTAAAAGTATCCAGTCTATGGGGGGAAAAGAGGAGGATGATTTTCCCCAGCCTTTCACCCCCTTTTCCTCCTTCAGGCCTATTACAACAGCTTTTAAGAATTCTGAATTCCATTTGGATGTTAAGGAAAGCATGTTCTTGTTGCTAGGTCTGCCAAGTCTCCTCAGTGTGGTGCACACCATATTTAGAGTCAAGAAAGATTTCTAGGGAGGTTATTCAGAGATTTGCCCTGAAGCAAGATAGTAATGAGTGGCATGAAATGTGGGAGGATATAGGCCAGTGTTTGGAGGACTTCTCTCCTCCAATGGTTTGGCAGCTGACCCCTGAACAACTACAGGAGCCTGTTAAAGTGACGAAATATGAAACAGAAAAATGCTGTGGTAGCTCCATAGAGGCATGAACTCATGCAACGTGTTCTGTCCTGGCTGCTGTTTACTGGACACTGTTCAACAGTAGACATCACCCTCAGGGGGGAGAGAAAGAAAGCAGACCAACAGGCACCATGGCCACCCCTGAACCAGAGGAACAACCCCTGCTGGTAGCAGTCACCCCTATACAGAAAAAGAAATCCAATATGAAGTCAGTTCACTTGGCAAGGGATGAAGAGGAAACAGAGCCCTCAAAACAAGAGGAAGAGGCAGGGCCAGAGATAATCACTCGATCCTGATCCCCAGGTGAGCTGTGAGATATAAGAATAGATTTCAAACACCAGCCAAGAGAGCCCCTGGTGACCTGGCGGCTCAGATTCTGGGATGTCGTGGCGTGTGATATGAAACTGGATGGCAGTGAAGCCAAGCAGCTGGGATCTCTGTCCTGGGTTGGGGGCATTGACAAGGGGATTGGGAAGAGCACAGAAACTCTCAGCCTCTGGAGGCAGCTCCTGTCAAGTGTGAGGGAAAGGCATTCTCTCAATGATGATCTTGCCTGCTCTCTCAGAGGACCCCTCTGCTCTGGGATGGCTGAGGGTCAAAGAACAACACGTACCAATGGCTACTACAACAGTGCAGTGTTGGCAATATTGCACCAACCACAACTCCATGACCCCCATCCAGGAGATGATTTGAGAGCTGGAGAGCCAGGGAGTGGTCAGCAAGATTCGCTCACTCTTTAACAGCCCTATATGACCAGTGTGTAAGTCCAGTGGAGAGTGGAGACTGACAATAGACTGTCAGTGGTCTGAAGGAGGTCACACCACCACTGACTGCTGCTGTGCCAGACACGCTGGAACTTCAGTACGAACTGGAGCCCAGGGCAGAAAAGTGGTACCACCACTGACATCGCAAATGCATTTTTTTCCATTCCTTCAGCAGCAGAGTGCAGACCACAGCTTGTTTTCAGCTGGAGGAGCGTCCAGTACACATGGAACTGACTGCCCCGGGGGTGGAAACACAGCCCCACCATTTGCCATGGGTTGATCCAGACTGCAATGGGAAAGGGTGAGGCCCCAGAACACTTGTAGTACATTGATAATATTGTATGGGGCAACACAGCAAACAAAGTTTTTGAGAAAGGGGAAGATAATCCAGGTCCCGCTGAAGGCCAGTCCTGACATAAAGCAAAGCAAGCTCAAGGGATCTGCCCAGGAATCTAGCTTTTAGAACTAAAATGGCATGAGGGACATTGTCACATTCCAATGGATGTGGTGAACAAACAAGCAGCTATGTCCCCACCAAACAGCAAGAAGGAAGCAAAGGTTTTCCTAGCCACTGCAGGTTTCTGGAGGATGTATATTACAGATTATGGTCAGATTATAATCCCTCTCTATATCCTGTGACATGGAAGAAGAATAATTTCAAGTAGGGTGCTGAACAATAACAGGCTTTTGAACAAACTAAATAGGAGATTGTTCATACAGTAACCTTTGGGCCAGTCAAGATAGGAGCACGTGTGAAAAATGTGCTCTACAGTGCAGATGGGGAGGATGGTCCCTCCTGGAGTCTCTGGAAAAAGTACCCAGGGAAACTTCAGGATGACCACTGGGGTTCCTGACTCAGAGTTACAAGAGATCTAAGGCCTGTTACCTGCCACCTGGAAAAGAGATCCGGGCAGCTTATGAAGGGGTTTGAGCTGCTTCCAAAGTGATTGGCACTGAGACACAGCTCCTCCTGCTACCCTGACTGCCAGCACTGGGCTGGATGTTCAAAGGGAAAGCCCCTGCCACACGTCATGCCACTTATGACACATGGAGTAAGTGAGTTGTGCTGATCACACAGCAAGCACAAATAGGAAATACCAATTGCCCAGGGATCTTGGAAATCAAGGAAGATTCAATCATCATCATCAGAGGAGGAAAAGGTAACATGTTCTAAGGAGGCCCCACCATATAATCAGCCACCAGAAAAAGAACAGCATCATGTCCTCATCACTAACAGTTCCTGCCATATCAGGGGGATAAATCAAAAATGTGAAGATGCTATATGAAGTATGACACAGTGAGTCGCAGAAGCTACTGCAGGACAAGGTGGATCAAGTCAGGTTGCAGAGCTGAAAGCCTTCCAGATGGCTTTAGATATCACTGAACAAGAGACATGGCCAGTGCTCTACCTCTACACTGACCACCGAACAGCAGCAAATGCTCTGTGGGGGTGGCCGGATTGATGGAAAAAGGTAAGGTGGCAGCACAAAGGTAAACCCACCAGGGCTGATGAGGGTTGACAAAACATCACTCCCCAGGTAGAGAAGTTGGCTGTAAAAGTACATTATGTAGATACACACGCACCTGTGAGCTGGGCTACTGAAAAATATCACAATAATGGACAGTTGGATTAGACTGCCAAGATTAAAGTGTCTCAGGTAGACTTGGACTGGAAAAAAAAAGGGTGAATTATTTCTGGCTCGATGGGCCCATGATACCTCA
>NW_008237444.1:783237-790858 GCF_000691975.1 Corvus brachyrhynchos | reverse complement strand
AAACATGCACTGCAATCAATCACACCGAGAAAAGCCTCTGTGGTATGAGGAACAATGGTCAAAATATAAATATGGGGAGGCCTGGCTGATTACACTGCACTCCCACAAACCTACCAAGGCAAGCAGTATGTGCTGACCATGGGAGAAGCAAGCACTGGATGGCTGGAGACATACCCTGTGCCTCACTCCACTGCCCGAACACCATCTTGGGCCTTGAAAAGCAAGCCCTGTGCTGACATGAAACCCTAGAAAGAGCTGAATCAGACAATGGAATTAATTTCAAAAGTAGTCACATAGACCTCTGGGCCAGAGATTATGGTATTGAGGAGGTAAATCATATTCCTTACCATGCACCAGCCTCTGGGAAATTTGAACAGTACAGAAGATTGTTCAAACAACTGCGCACGGTTTGGAGACCCTCGGTGGGAGCACTGAACTGGGGAGTAACATTCCAAATCACGACAATATACCACTGCTTGTTGAATGGAAAAACATTTTAACTGCTTATTTATAACCGCTCATAATCTGTGTTTTCCTCTTCCTGTGCAGGGGCTGCTGCCATGTCAAGTTCTTCACCAAATGGAATGCCAGGGGAATGCAGGTGACAGCAGGACTTGCCAAATCACTTTGCACTTAATGGCTGCTGAGGGCCACTCTTTTTAATCAGTCCTGAAAACAAAATATGAAAATGCATTAAAAGAAGCAAGCAAAAACAAACAAACAAGCAAACAAACAAAGACTTACTAATATTTGCAGGTTTGAACTAAATTTAAAAAGGTTACTCTGGGTTTTAAGAACCCATTAATTGGAATGAAACTACAGTACTTTGCCATTTTTTCTATAGAACAGGTATTATAAAATTTTGATAAAATATAGTATAAAAAAAGGAAAGGAAATGGCAAGCAAACTGTATTAAGTATTTCTATATGAAGATCATACTCAATCTGCTTGCAGTGTTTCTTCATAATGGATTAAGCAGGTGTATTTTTGTGTTTTCTTGTTATTGTTTTCCCATTAAAGCAACAAATACTTCATTTGTAATGCTTATTTTGAACTTCTAGGAGAAGGCTTCAAGAGACTGTGAGCTTATAAAAGCTTATAGAAAAAGCCATGAAATGTATTTTAGGTTTTGCAGAAAATGGAGAGTTATGCAATATATTGTACAAATGTAAGCAAAGACCTCTGAAATAAAATGGCATAGTTTTTGAATAGCTGACATTATTTCTAACAGTTTAATTAACCAACCGTAGTGTCCTCATGAGAGTGACATTAAGCTGCAGAATCTGTTGATAAATGATTAATTCAAATCCATCCTTTCTTTCAGCAGAAAGCAAAAGTGTGGCCTGGCATTAATGCAGCACCAATCAAAACAAAGCTGAATTTTGATTCCTGTTCATTATGATAGTTTGAAAATGTCAAAGCAAGCTCCTGAAAATATTTGCTGACTCCTTGTATCAACTGCCTCGAGCTCAGATTCATTGGACCTGTAATAAATCTTCTAGTGTTCTCTGCTTACATTGTGTCTGACTATAGTTCAATTGACCAAAATACTGTTACACCTGCAAAATGACACATTACTGATGAGACTGGTAGATTACAATGATATGCTTTGGAAGCAGTGACTGTATTAAGAATTATCAGTGATCCGGGACTAACAGGAGTCTTTTTAATAATTTCAGTGAGGTTACTCAGAGGCTATTTACATCCAAACCAAAATGAGCAATTCTACTGAAATAGTAGGCAGAAGGGATCTTTCTCCATACTAATTTGGATAGCCAGGTAGTAGAACTAAAGACCACTGCAACCAGTGCTATCCTAAAGAAAAATAGAAAGTAAAACAAACATGAATCTGAATAGAACCACCACTGTGCATGTCATAACCGCAAAGTTATTTTAACCTGACAGCTACCTTGCTCTAAACTTAAAGCCTCATTTAGTTCTCTATCTCTTTTAAGCCTAAGGTTATTATTTTAAATGACCTACATGTGGTGGCACCCTAAATATTATTCTGGAGAACACCAGTGTCCACAAGAAGACAGTGCAGTATGATTAAGCACTTGGATTCTAGGGGAGGAAGAACAAAACCCACCACGACTTACTGAATAGACAAGCTTATTAGCTGCACTTCCAAGGCAACAGGCCAGAGGAATAATTAATGAAAAGCAAGCCAGACACACCTGGAATACTTTGTATTCTTAGCTGACAGTGAAAAAATGTTTAATCTTAGAAAGAACTAACAGTGTTTGCACAAACAGACTGTCTCTAGATGCATCTCTGCAGACCTGTGAATCAGGAATTAAAATGTCTTCCTAAAAGGTAAGTCCTAGCACTTCTGGAGTGAGTGGAACAGAACACAACCGGTCAAGCAGGAACTGAGGCAGTATCAAGTTAGTTTTTTTTCAAGGCAACAAAATCCTGAGAGAACAAGAGATTTGTGCTGTCAGAGTGAAAGTTGCTTTTGAACCAAGATCTACTCTTCTTCTCTCAGAAGCAGGACTGTTTTCAAAACACTAAGTAGAAATTAAGTGCCTACACTGGAACAAAACCATAACTTTATTCAACAGTACCCCAACAGAGAAGTGCTGCCCCAAGTACAAATCTTTGAAGTGTTCTCGTTTCTCGTGAAAAGACTTTTCTTATTTCTAGGAAAGAAAGTGTTTGAAGCAAACACCCACAGATGATGTTTCAATCAAACCTAAGTTAAAAAAAATGTATCTTTTTTAGTATCTGTATTAAAAAAAGGTGGAGGAAAAAATGGAGACAGGAGAAAACCAAACATGTTCAGGGAGTAAATGGTACAGATTGCCACAACACAATCGAAACATTGCAACTGTAGATCATTTATTCAGAACACATGACCCAGAAGGCACACACTCCCTTTTAACAGGCTACAGCAAGAGGTTCTCACTGCTTTGTGAGCTCAGATCCAGCCAGCAGAAGGCAGCTTTTCTGTCAGATTAAGCAAGGCAGAAAGATCCAGTACAGCACCTTCCTTGCAGCGTCTTGCTCCTGAGCCCCCTTCTTCAACTCTTCTTTCTTCTGGTGATGGGAAGGCAAAGCACGTCCCATCCATGTGAGCCAATGCTGCACCCTCCTTGTCTACAGTGACAGCAGGCACGTGTGGTTCCTCTCCAAAGACATTTACACACAGAAGCCAGCTGAGAGGTGGACTATGGAAGCATAAGCTGCACTGGCAGCATGGCATCACAACAAAATAGCAATTCCTTACAGAAATTGTCCTAAAATAGTAGCTTGCAGTATCTGTCAAGCTTTTGTATCACAGGAGAACAGATGGAGCCAAAAACTCCTGTTTACTCTAAAATGAGTGTTCCAAACCACGCAAGCAGGCACAGGCAGCTCCCAGTTTTGAGTATACATAGCATCACTGAGAGCTGAAAGCAGCCACCACTGACATCAGTGGGGTTTGAACACCAGCCTTTGGGATTTTTAGCCCCTGAACATGAATTAGGTCTGGTCTGTCTGTTCTCACTTGCCAAGTGCCATTACAGGTCCTCTGCTGTAAGGAAGCACATCTGCAAAGCAAAATGGTCCACAAGAGCTGAGCCTCAGACGCAGTACCAAAGGCTGCTGAGCATCAAACAGATGCACCCAGTCCGAAGGGCTTTCAGAACTCTACAGAATTCTGCCACATGGCTTCCAGTGACAAGCCTTTAAAAGAACATTCAGCTCAGTGCTGCCAGTGTGTCAAAGGACAGCAACATCCTGGCTCATGACTTGTGTATTATACAGACTTGGGCCAGAAACAAATGCAACACATGTAGAAAAACTGAAGACTGATGGCAACTGAAACATATTTGTCGTTTTTCTACTCCATCAAGTAGTTACAAAACTATCTAACTTGTACACTTACATAACAGAACACAGTAACTAAGAAAGAAAAAGCCTTTTATTCAGAAGAGGTTCATGTGTCTTTACAAGAAAGTCATGATTTCAACTTACAAAGTCCACATTACCACCAGCACCTTTCTTTAAGAGTTGTCTTTTGTAAAATGTCAAGTGTGTAAGCAAAGCAAACAGACAATCCACACCAAAACACACTTCTACCCCAAGATCTCTATTTAGATTTTGCATATCTATATAAAATATAGATGAGTATCATGTCTTCACACTTCAGGTCCTTCTCCTCCAGGAACCAGCTATAAAAGAGTAAGACATTTTTGCATTAGCACCATACAGCTGAGTTTTACAAACCCATACATGACAGCTCTTGCATTACAACAAACATTTTAGGACATAGAGACTTCACAGTAGACCACAATTTTAGACTCTCCAAACAGAGGAAGTCAGTTATTGCCAGAGATGCGCAAACCAAAAAGGCAGTAGGGAGTAAGTCAGCACAGTGAAGGAAGCAAAGAACTGAACAACAGAAAAAGAAATACAGAAGGAAAAACATGAGGGGGGAAAAAACAAAAGTTTAACCACTCCTTTTGCTGATATCTTCTTCATAAGCAGCTGAGCACTTCTAAAGAGAAAGAGCTTCACTAGTTTTGGGACCAAAATAAGAAAAAGTCTTAAGCATAGACTTCCTGATACAGGAAGATACTTCCCCAAAAGAGACACGGGATCTAATGCAGAAACATATCTATGTCTTGCTGAAAATTCACCAGGTTCTTCTTCAAGGGCTACACACCACCAGCTTAACTGGATGGCAGGAATTTCACCCCACACAAGGAATCAGAACATATGCTGTCCTTTCAACATGAAGAACAAAAACCAAAGCAGAAAAAGCCGTAGAAATTAAGACAGGATGGCACTTGCTCAGACATACAATGCAGAGGTGCAAGATAGGTAAACAACAAAATGGAGAGAATTCCTCATTTATACAGAGCCAACTTCAACTCAAGTCTTCCCACTTGAGCCTTCCTCTTCCCACAAAATTAGGAATGTCCTTGTGTTGGAAGTCCAGGCTTTGTGGCCAGCTATGCAGACAAGCAAAAAAGCCACTGTAGGTCTGCTTTTGTGGTGTCTAAGAAGTTGCAGAATTCAACTCAAGGATGCATAATCACAACTTTTAATTACTGTTTCAGGACTGATCTGTACGTATCAGCACATGATAAAATCCTAGTGCTACTGATTTGGTGTAATCGAACAGACCTCCAGACTTTTTGGCAGAATGCATAAAGGTGCAGCTCTCTGGGCACCATGTGGTATTGTAATCTCCAGATGACTCAACGAAGCACCCAAGCAGACACATTTGTACATGCAGGAAAGCAGGAGTGCTTGGCCTGTACACAGGTAAACACTCAGGGGTTAAAAGCCACTGAAGAGCTAGCCTGTGACTACTTAAATGGAGGCTGTGAAGTGTGGGTTGGCCTCTTCTCCCAGGCAACCAGTGATAGGACAAGAGGAAATGGCTTCAAGCTGTGCCAAGGAAGGTTCGGCCTGGACATCCAGAAGCATTTCTTCACTGAGAGGGTAGTCAGGCATTGGAGTGGACTGCCCAGGGAAGTGGTGGAGACACCATCCCTGGAACTGTTCAATAAATGACTGGATACAGCATTTGGTGGAGACACCATCCCTGGAATTGTTTAAAAAAAGACTGGATATGGCATTTAGTGCTATGGTTTAGTTGGCACGGTGGTGTTTCGTCGAAGGTTGGACTTGATGGTCTTGGAGATGTTTTTCAACCTTGGTGATTTTATGATTCTTACAAAGTCAGGGACTCCCTCACACACGTGAAGACCAGAAAAACATTCACCAAAACAAAATCAGGACCGGGCTCTTTTAAAAAGGGAGGCTCGGGGGCAACTTTACCACTGTCTACAACCACCTGAAAGGACCTCTACAACTTGTGCTCTACAGCTGCCTGTAGCAAGGTGGGGGTTGGCCTCTTCTCCCAGGCAACCAGTGATAGGACAAGAGGAAATGGCTTCAAGCTGTGCCAAGGAAGGTTCGGCCTGGACATCCAGAAGCATTTCTTCACTGAGAGGGTAGTCAGGCATTGGAGTGGACTGCCCAGGGAAGTGGTGGAGACACCATCCCTGGAACTGTTCAATAAATGACTGGATACAGCATTTGGTGGAGACACCATCCCTGGAATTGTTTAAAAAAAGACTGGATATGGCATTTAGTGCTATGGTTTAGTTGGCACGGTGGTGTTTCGTCGAAGGTTGGACTTGATGGTCTTGGAGATGTTTTTCAACCTTGGTGATTTTATGATTCTTACAAAGTCAGGGACTCCCTCACACACGTGAAGACCAGAAAAACATTCACCAAAACAAAATCAGGACCGGGCTCTTTTAATTATTCTTTTGTAAAATGCAACATATACTGAGTAAGGCAGTAAAGGTCAACTTTCCAGTATCATTCATATACACAAATGCCCCAGATGCTACTTGAAACTTCCTGATGTAACAGAAAGCGCAGCTGAAAGTAGCTGAATACAATCACTGATCAATTTACAGGTACAGAAAGTCAACACATGCCTTTGATGACTTACCATTGTTATGTTATTCCCATTTAGCAGAATCTGGTCCAGCTTTGTGATTCTTCTGCCCTCAGGTGTGATCTCACTGAAGAAGAATTAGAAACAGCAAATAAGAACACAGAACCAGGGACAATGGATCAGTTTTGACCACAGAACCAACAGAAATCTCTGCATTAAGGTGACCATTGTTGGAACTAACAAATAAACCAGCCACACTGCAGCATGATCTTAATAAATGGACCACCTAGGTACAGAAAGCTAACTGGCATCTAGAAAGGTCTCTTCTACTCAGTACATGGAGATGTGTATTCACCCTCTAAAGCTTGGCAATTTCTTGAATATGACATATCAACGTGGCATGACAAAATAAAAATATTTATCCTTAAGACTGCTACCTTGTTGAATCTTTGCCTAGGACTTAAGGAAGTGTAAAATCAAATGAACTACTGGAAAGTTCGCCACACAAGCCATGCAAAATTAAGACACATAGGATCCCCACACAAGCATTAATCATGCAATAGCTACTCTATGACATGGCTGTCCTGAACAGATCACTTTCTGAACAGTTTTAAGTCCAAAGTTAAACTAGTCGGCTGGCAAGTATTCCAAAAATATAAAAACACTTTGCTAGCAGATCTTACACAGTCTTTTGCCTCAGTGAAGCAAACACTAAATAGCAACAAGAGGCAGAAAAAATACTTACAATTCTGTAACATCTTCCAACACCATATCTGAAAATCCAGTCTCAAGGAAAAGAACACCCAGAATTTTAAAACAAAAGCATTTAATGCTATTTTCATTTTATACCAAAATGTGATTTTACCTGAAAATTGAAAATATCAGAATAATACAACTGATCCATATAAAAAGGTTCTATTCAGTGAACTCAAAACTCTCAAGAGCTATAAATTAATTAGGCCAAAGCATAAAGCATACAGCCTTAAAGTTCCATCAAAGGATACTGACGAAATCATCAAATCCTAGAAGTGTCCCAACAATTTCTTTGTCGCTCTTCATCACAATGTGAATGCGTGAGCCTATGCACTTGTCCACAAGTTCTGCAGATACACAGAAAAGAATACGTTCTACAAAACAAGTCTCTCGTGCCTTTTACAGAAACAGAGACTCACCCCATACACCCTTACACCCTCCCCCTCCATTCTCCCACACAAA
>NW_008237444.1:766578-782691 GCF_000691975.1 Corvus brachyrhynchos | reverse complement strand
GGACTGCGGGCTGTGTAGTGTGCGCTGTAATGGCTCCGCTGTTACAGAATCACGGAGGCCGTCAGGTTGGAAAACATCCCTGAGATCACCGAGGCCACCCTGTGAACGAACCCCACCATGTCAACCAAAACAGCACTGAGTGCCACATTCAGTGTTTCCTTACACACCTCCAGGGACACTGACTTTACCACCTCGGTGGGCAGCCTTTCTGTGAAGAAATTCCTTCTAATGTCCAACCTAAACCTCCCCTGGCACAGCTTGAGGCTGTGTCCTCTCATCCTGTCACTTGCTACCTGGGAGAAAGAGACCAACCCCTGCCCGGCTACAGCCTGCTCACTTAGCTCCTCGTAGGACCTGAGCTCCAGACCTTTCATCAGCTTTGTTGCCTTTCTCTGGACTCACTCCTCAATGTCCTTGCAGTGAGGGGCCTGTTGCCAGATGAAGAGTTGTTTGCACCTGGTGGGTTAATACAATGCTTATTCTTCAAAAACCATTGACCTATGAAACTGCACAATGCTTACTCTGTAGGAAGAATTGGAAAGCAACCAGTGCAGTTGTGCCAACTTTTACCAGTTCACCAGGCAATCAGGTATGACTTTGGGGTCCCCAATCACCAGGGATCACCAAAGAGACCCCCAGGACAGAAGAACACATGCACAGAGGGGAGGGAACATATGTTAATGGCTTCAGAGAGAAGAGTATCATACCTATGTTTCTCCTAGGAAAACCTATCAATATGTATGTAAAATATAGTATATAAACTGGAGCTTTCTCTGTGCTCAGCATGAATGAGATTTTGGAGGAGATATCCCCTCATGCATCCACCTGAATAAAGAATGCCTGCTTCTTAAGTCTACATTAGTGTTAAGGAGTTTTTATTCTTACTGATTTTTGGTAACAGGCCCACAGCTGGACACAGGACTCAAGGTGTGGCCTCACCAGTGCTGAGCACAGAGGGACAATCCCTGCCTGGTCCTGCTGGCCACACTCTTTTATGTGCAGATTTTAATTTCCCACTTTTGTCCATTGACACACTGAAGGTGGGTGCATGGAAGGTTTTTGAAGCATTTCAGTAACTTCATCCCACCAACATTCCATCTGGCTTCAGCTGTGCCCAGTGACCACCAGGGACAGAGACAGCCCTCTGGGCCTCCTGGGCATGGGGAGTGCTGCCTCGGGGCCAGTTAATACTGAGCAGAGCTGCACATGGGGGGCACTGGCTATGACCCAGCATCACAGGAAGCCCCCATCCCTGCTCAGAGAAGGAGGGGCTCACTGGAACTGTGGGCACTGGAGTCACTGGCAGTCACCCCTTCTCCACCTGCTCGTGTCCTGCTTGGCACAGGCACCAGCTGGCATCACAGGAGCTGTACCAGTGGGAATGGGCCATGAAGGCCCCTGTCCTTCTCCCGGGCAGCATTCCTGTAGGAGCAGAAGAGCACTCAGTGGACATGAGGAGTATTCTGCTGGCATGTGGGGAGGTAGGCGGGCATTGGCCAGAGCTTTGCAGAGGGGAGGGAGGGCACTGACTACTTCCCTGCTATGAAACTGGCAGCAATGTAACATTGAATCCCATTGATCCTCCATATCCCAGCTCTCGAGATGGCCATTATTCTTTGAAGGTGACCATTTCAGCATCCCTAACTTCTTTCTCTGGGCTCCATGTATGGATGTGCCAGCACCTGTAAGTTTTGCCCTGACACCAGCATTTAATTTTGCATGTTTTAATTTAATTTTAATTCCCAAGGGGCATCAAACCCTAGCTATATCCTTTTATTCTGTTACTTTTTAACATCACATCAGTCTGCTCTGCATGCTCCTCTGTGCCTGTTTGCTTTCCCCCAGCTTCTACTTTAAATATTCCTCTGGGAGCTTTTGAATTTTTAGGGCCGGAAGTCTCACTTCATTAAGATCAAAGTGCAGCCTTCTCCTCTTGTTCAGACTCCTCTTGTCCCTGAAGGCTTCCCAGTGCTCCATGGATCTAAGTCCTTGCTCTCTGCATCTCATTTGGGCACTAAGACTCTGGATTTCTGTATATTCCTGGCTTCATACATGGAATTGACAGTGTTTCCTAGAATTCAAGGTCCTCGTCCTTAGCCACCTGTCTGATGGCCAAAACCTGGCCCCTTCCATTTACCTGCATCAATGGAACAAAGATGGACCAAAATACCAATCTGTGACCCTGGAGCCTCTCATCCAGATGTTACACAAAGCCTGCTGCCTTTGTGCCCAGCAGCTGGCTGTCATCTAATTTCCCAAGCACAGGCACCCAGGTCTAGCAACAGAGTTTTCTGACAGCATCAGTTGCTCCTTGCTGTTCTTTATGCTCTTTGCTCCTCCAAGGTGTACTGCAATCCTTGCTCTCTTGTGCAGGAAACTCAGGCAGCCTCAGGAGAGCATAAGTTTCAGAATACTGCTACTGCCCTACAACTCTCCCAAAGTTCTCTGCATTACTCTCCGCTGCTGCAAGGTGGAGAGCTCTCTGAGTAAACAAATACCCTCTCTGCACAAGCAGCAGATTCTTGTGCCACGGCCACCAGTAGGAAACTATCCCTTGTGAAGCAATCCCAACTCCTGCAATACCAACCTTTAGGGGATTTCTGCCTTTTTGAGTGCCTGAGTGTGGCATCTGGGGAAAGCTTGTGTTGGTTGAACATCTGTAGTTCTGCTAATTCAGCTAATATAATTTCTATTGTCCTGTCTCTTCAGCTCTGCACCTTTCCTGGTGCCACAGCACTCACCCTGTTTGTGGTTAGCAGTGCTGCTCAGTTTCTGTCCTTTGCCTAGGTCTGGGAAAGATCTGACCTTGCAACCTCAACATTGCCTATACTCATGTTCTCCATCTGCCCAGCCCTACACAAAACTGCCAAACTGACCTGTTCCCTTGTCCTTCTCTGCTCTCTAGAATGATGTTAAAGGCCTCCTCTTCAGGCTACTGATGTGGAAACACATCTTCCTTCATTTGGGTTCTAAATGCACAGCAATAATCTTACAGAAGTCTTACAGCCCAGTCACAGGGCAGGCAAAACTACAGTGAGGGCACTGTAGTTCAGAAACACCCAAGCCAACTTCAGTGTATACACTTGTTCTGAGGGAAAATGGCAAGGGAACACACATAGGACTCAAAGTCAGAGCTACATAAAAACTGTGGAATCCTGTCTTTACTCAGAGTGCCTGGTGGAGCACGGGAAGTATTATTCCTTGATCTAGAAAGTGTAAAGATGTGCCCAGAGTACCCAGCTATTCAGCTTCAGGAGTTTGCTATCACGCTGTTTTATCTCAAACACGTTATTTCATGAGCCATCAAGCAACAGCTTTTGTTCTTGCAAGTTTCTCAATGTTGGCAGAAAAATAAGTAGATCGCTCCTTGCATCCACTTGCTATCCTGCATTAATAACGCTAGAGACCAAAGACTGGGTGTTTCTTTCACACCTGAAAGCAGTTTTTGGCAATGAAGGTGTGAAGAAAAATCCTGACAGCCAAATCAGCCAAATCAGCCAAATTGGAAGGTAAATGTACCGAAAATAAATGGGTTTTTTGAGGAGCTGGAATTAATGAGCAGCCACCTGCTCTGCCTCAAGGCATCCCTGGGATGCACCACTGTCCTCAGACAGGTTGTCCAGTGCTGTCTTCTGTCCTTTAGATGGTGTTTCAACCTTTACAACTATGGCTCAAGGCTAGAGCGAGACACTGTGCAACAGTTTTGAACCATCATCAATCACCACGACCTCCAAAATGCTTTACATTCCTGCAGGCACCAGCAAGGTGCTGGGAAGCAAACTGCTGCACCTCCCTTCTCCCTCTTCCGTAGCCTCCATGAACCTTCACTCCCACTTCCTAGTGATTTAATCCATACCAGCCATGCAGTCCTGGGTGGGCTGAAAGCATGAACAAAAATGAGTCTGAGAGTGTGTAGGAGGGTTGCTGTGCTGTCCTGGAATCTGGAAGCTGAGATGGAGTTGAAACAGTCTTGCTCCATAGCCCGACTCTGGTACTACCTTGGAGTTACTTCCACAAGCTCAATGACGAACTTGAGACAGAAGGATTTTCCCTCCTCTGATCCACTGCCTAGTCTGCAGAATGGGGAAAAAAGAACCTTTCTTGCTCCAAACTCATGTAAAAGGAGCTAATCTTTGTCATGTGGAGAGGAAATACCCATTCAAAAGCACCTGTTTCTTCTGACCATCTTGTACCACCATCTGGGTGTCCACATCTGGGTGATTCAAAGATTGTGAAGGGCTCTGAAGGATAACCACAAAAAGTTTGAAAGCATGGAGTTGTGAATTGGTTGTGCAGGGCTGTGTAGGGTCTGCTATTTCCAGCAGAGTGACCTGAGTGAGCAAGCCTGGGGGTGTGACGGCTCTGGGTCTTTCAGAATTTCATTCTTTCCACTTTCTTTTCCATCACCAACCTTTGTTTCAGATTTACTAAAGGTTTTCCTGTGGACTACTGTCTGGGGAATCTCCACTGAGACTTGTGAGCTTGTATTTTAATGACAGGCCATTTACTTGCTATTAAGTGCTGAAGGCTGTAGTGGCTGGAGGATGTTCTTTGAGCCCTTCCTGCATAAATGCTCATTTCATGGTTGATGCATCTGAAGGAGATACGATTTAGTGATCCAAATGATCCCTGTTTTTATCTTGCCATATTCCTAGGAGTTCAATGGAAGTGGATGGTTCTGTGTGCCATGAAATGCATAGATCTCCTGAGGAGGGATTAGGGCCTCAAGAGGAGAAGGCATACCCAGGTGTCCTAAGTGCCAGGCTAGCCCCACTCTCCTGGGGCTTTTGTTATGACTTCAGAACGGCTTTTGGTCTAAGCTTATTGGGAATTTGGGCTGTATCAGTATGCACCACAGGTATGACAAAGATGAAGGGGTTTGTCATTACCACTTTTTGAATATGAAAAAGCCCATCAGAGCCTTCCGTATCCAAACATCCAAAGGCAGCGAGAGTGTCAAGTGACAGTTTGTAATCACCAAGCAGGGATCTCCTTACTACAATGCAGTGTTTGGTCTGCCAGTAAGTGGAAATGAAAGGCAGAGATGTAGTTTCTGCAGTGACTTCAGACGTTGAAATTCTCATATTACAGCAAGACACTCCAAGACTGTCATTTCTGAATACCTTCCAATGCAGAACCTGGTTGCTATCACCCATGGGCAGTGGTTTTCTTTATGCATTTGTAAAGATGATATGTTACCAATGAGCCTGTTAGCGCTCCCTGCTCTAAATCAGTCATCCTTCCCTGTATAGAGCTTTACCTCTATGACTGCCAGAAGTTCAATATTTCTATTTAACTTTTGTACTTAATTGGATTCTTTTATCATGCGCTAGTGTCAGGATTTATGGTGAGAAAGTTCAGTCCTATAGAGATGAGCTGAAGGTAGGCAGCAACATTTCTGTCTTGGCATTCATGGAGCTCATTAATTTACACTTTCAGACATGTGCCATTCATCCTGTATCTTTATTGCTGTGCATTCAGTGTACTTCCAAAAAAGTGCATCAGTAAAATCACTGCTTCCAGTGAAGTGCTCAGAAGCAATCCTAGTTTATAGCAGTCCTGCTTCCACACAAAGTCATGAGAAAATATTATGGAAAGGAAACAGATGTCCTGAGCCCAATCCTACAGAGTAATACAGATTCCCAGGAGACCCACAAGCGTTTTCCTCTGCTGTTAACTGCACTGGGTGCAGGACTCTTGGCTGCAGGAGGCCCAACTTTCACCTCTTGGGGTTTTGGGGTATAAGTAAGGGGAAGTTTTGAGTATTCTTGCAGGAAAGTATAGTAACTTGGAGGAAAGAAATGTTTTAGACATCCTGTCATGTGCTCTGTTCTAATGTATTGTAGATCCTGACAGTCTATAACTGAAATTAAACTGCAGTATTTAGACTGACAAATGCCATATATTTTGCCTGAAAGCATTATTTTCCAATGTTTTTTTGAAGATCTTAATTGCATTTTGAAATTCAAGCAATTTCTTTCTAAGGTGAGAGTTGCAAGAGCGTGAAAATTCCATTTGCTGCACAATTTCACCTAATGAGGTGTAGTCACTAGGGGTTTGGCCTAGGGATTTGTGCAAGTCATGAAATATGGACTCATTTTCTGCTCCGTGAATTTTTGGATTCTGGGGGCTTTTGATCCAGAGAAGAGCAAGTGTGGTGTGGTAATAAGTGAGCTCTTAAATGTCTTAGGCATCTCTGTGAGTGAAAGGGACATGCAGAATTGGTGGGCAGCTGACTACCTTAAGTCAGTAGCTCGGGACAGTCCCTGACACAGAAATGCAGTCACTGGGGATTTGTATCACTGGATTAACGGCTCGTTTTAGGCAAGGCAGAGTATTTCATAGGTGACAGCACCTCCTGGTTGTTACCATCCTCTATCCTTCACATTCCCTCCCCGTAGCAGCCACCTGTTCTTCCATCTTTCGCCCACCATTTGACACATCTTTCTTCTAAGTTCCCCCAGGGCAATTTTCATTGAATTCCTCACTACATGTGTGCCAATATGCATCAAGAAGAGTTGATTCTGGTGTGATTTTCAGCTGCTATTTGTAGATTGTGCAGTGAACCTGTACTGGGGGCAGCAGCCACCAAAAGCTACCAGCATCCCAGGAGAGGGAGCACCTCTTGTCTATAGGGAGCAAGCTGGACACTCCTCAAGCCTCATAAACCCAGCACAGAGCCCAGAAATGGGCTCCTTTCTCTGCTTTGTCCCATCTGTCCTCTCCCTTCTTTTTGTCATTTCTTACTCCCTAACTCCTCCTCCTTCTTTCCCCTCTCTTCTGCCTCTTTTACCCCCTCTTTCTGTCCCTGTTGAGTTACTTTCTTGACACCTAGTGGTATTGTGTTCTCCAAACACGAGAGCAAAAAACAGTGCTGTGCCAAAAAAGCTTGACTCATATCAATGTTAACCTTCCCAACCCCTTTTTCCTCATGTTTGATTTCTTCCAGGAAGAAAATGCTTCCCTTTGGTTCTTCATATACTTTCTTTCTGGTAATTTGTATTCATTTACAGTAAGGTCTGAACAAATCTGCTGTCCTTGGTGCTAGGAAAATCCCTGTACATAAATTTAGGACAGAATGTCCTATCCCTATAGGGATATAGATACCATCCCTAACATAAAGGTTCATCCTTAAGCCAGGAATACCCCATCAAGCAGAGGCCTCTCAAAGGTGCAGCTGCTAAAGGACCATATGCTGTTACATACTGTCTGCAGGAGGTCACTGCATCCTTCTGGGGGAAACACACCAAAAAATACATTCAGCTATGGAATGTGCACCTGAACAGTGCAGGCTATTGAAGGGATGGCATCCTGCTGTATTGCCTCTCATGTGCTATATTCTGAGCTGGACAGTATCTCACAGTGAGACTCAGATCACAAAAAGGAGAAGTTCTGTTCAATGGCCTCTACTGATACCCAAACACACAATGATCAGCAGTGAAATTAAGGAACATGGTATTCCTCTCAGGATTAGTTTCTGCACTCGGGTAAAACCACAGTTCAGATGACTCACTTGAGGACTTTCCATCCTGAACACAGGAGGCTGGCAACAAAACTACAGCATAACTCATGTCACTCCCTTTCCTGTTAGTTCACCAGCAAAACAGCCTGTAATAAGAAACATAAAACATGGACACACAAGGCCATCCACTCGCTTAAAAGTGTGTTGCACACAACAGATGCTGGCAGGCCACTTGGACATGTATGTTGGTTCCTGTCAGCAGGTGGGGGAGAAGGTATGAGTGAGCCAAATCAATCTGCTTAGAAGCGTTGTGAAGTAACCACCTTAAGTTTACATAACATCTTGCCCTGTGGAGTGCAACATGGACTTTTTAATACAAATAATGAACCTTTTGAGAGCTACCACTGTCAGAGTTTTTACTAAGCTAAGCTGAGTCACCACTTCCCCACATGTCTCACAACACTTAACTTGATCTAAATTGGTAGCACCCTCAGTACGCACAGAGCATAACCTTGCTTTTCTGGAACTTGATTCTGCAAGTCAAGGGGAAGAATGTGAGAGAAAGACTTTGCATCCATCTCATTTAGGGCCTGTGTTAAACTCTTGGTTTCCTCTCGCCCCTGAAGGGGGTGGTTATGGTATCACTGCTGTACTTGTGCTCTCTGGTAGCCTGGCAGTCCGGGAATTGTTTAAATTTGTGGTGGTCTAGAGCACATTTCTACCTCCTCCTTGATAAAAGCCTTCATCATCATGATGCATGTCACTTGATCCACTGACTCATTTATTCACTTTGTCTTTTTTTTTTTGGTAGGATTATCAGCTTTCAGCAGAAAAGCACTTCAGACCACAACTTAAGTTACTTTAAATCATGGGTGCCATGCACCTGAAAAAGCCCCAGACAACTACTTGACCATAACAGCAACACATCACTGACAGAGCACTTACCCACTTCTAGACAAAAGCTTTTCTTAATCCAACTCCTGTATAAATAGTCTTGAAATTTTCTGAATATACAGCAACTGACTTAGGAGTAATTTTGGAAGGTGTCCAGACAAAACAATGATGCCTACCATACCTATTCTTTAAACCTAAGCCATGCAATATAAAGTACCTCATATCACACAATTAGTTACTGCTTATTTGAAGTTCAAAACTCATAATTGGACAACACTAATTGAAGGCACCTTTCCAGTTCCCCCCATAACTTTGTATTTGCAGAATTAATGTGAAAGGATGCAGTAGATCCCAAATAATTTCTGGCATCTGCAGTTGAATTCTGCTCCAACATGAAGAGATTTATGATTATGACTGCCTGCATTAGTGACGTGCTGAGCAAAGAGCCAGTAACCACACTGCCTTGCTAAGCACGGCTGATTACGAACAGCAGTGAACCTTTGTGATGTACAGCAACAGAAGTAATGATCAAGTGTCAGGGGGTAGATTAACCGTAGTATGTTAGAACACAAGTTGACTACTCAAATTATGATGCAAAGCTTTTTTGAAGAATAATGTTTCCCAAAACCATATGCAAACAAAACAATCAGACCACATTCATATATTAATTTTTTATCTTCCCATACAATATTCACAGGGTCTGCTTTTTGTCTTATTCAAACTAAATTTTTCCCCCCATGCCCTCAAACTAAAGAACCGACGTTTCAGGACACAAAAAGAAGTCTTGTAAACATAAAACATCCAACGCATAGCTGAAACCCAGAGCATTTAGCTATTAAAAACACAGTTATATCCCCTTTAACGCAGGGTGTTTTCTTGTGTATCACACCATTAACCAAACTGCTCATATACTAAAAAGGTGCAGCTTTAACCAAAGGTCACAATGCACTTCTTCACCCACTGCGTGTTAGCATGTGTTTTATTATATTCTATTTAGTCAGTTATTTTAAAAACTATATACAGCTATGTTTAAATGTGTATTTGTGCCATGTTTTTAACAACACAAAAAAAAAGGCATTGTTAAGCTGGTGCTGCATATTAGGCAGCAGGATGCCAGAGCATTGGTTCAGACACCTAACTTCAATGGAAAAGTCAAGTGTGCTAAACCTCTGCAGTGGGACTAATATTGAACAGTCCACTTCCCACATTCAAACATTATGAAAGATAAAGAGACATGCGATAGCTGATCATCATCAGTTTTATAGCACTATTTACCAATTTTGCCAGCACACAGAACAAATCAGTGGAAAAAAACCCCAACACAATTCAAGCCTTAAAACAAATGCCTTTGATGTGATTAAAGATACATAACTAATATTCAAACTCCAGAGATAGTGAACACTAGCAAACTAATCATGTTTTGACACTTGAACCAAAAGTGTACCACTTGCTTCATTATTGTGTGCAATGCAGCACAAAAAGTACTAGACGTCAGTTGCTGAAACACAAGAAGAAAGCATAGAGGTACAATCAAGAATGTTGTGTGCAGGCACAGATTTGTATCGCAAGACAAAAGCAAACTCTTTTGTTTTCTCGTATTAGTGGGTCTAACTATTTCTGGGGAACCTGCATCCCAAAACGAGACTGCAGTATTCAAAATTCAGTACAGGACAGCAAAACTTTACATCTTGAATTTTACTTAAAAGATTTTTAATACCTCCATGACTTTCTAAATAATCTTTGAGCTGTCTGATGTTTTCCTTCAGTTTCCAAAAGAGCAGTCATTCAGTCCACAACAGAGTAGGGACACTTTTATTTTTTTCTGCCATGACATGATTTTAAAATCAAGTCATCTTAGATCAATTCTTCAGACTGGTCAAGTGTCACCTGAACATGTAATTTCAAATTTTTACTAGAAATAATATAAGCAATTAATAAGGGTGTAGCACTCTTTCTCTGCTTGACGAGCACTTGTACAAGAAGCATCTTTTGATTTAGCTAGTAATACATCACAAATTTTTCACTTTAATTTTGTGTGCATTTAAGAATTGGTCAGCCTACTTTTTCTTTCAGAGCCATTTGAAGGAGTTTAGCCTAACTATGACCAGCCCAATTCAAGCTATGGGCATGTACATATATTTACTACCTTCCACAACTAAATAAAACAGAACTTTACAGTACGTAAGCTACTGAAGACATGAGCAGTGAAAACAATGCAACTCTAATAACTCTACCAAAAATATAACCTGAAATATTTAAAACATTTCCTGACCACTAACAAAATAGAGTGGCAATTAGATGCACAAGGCCGTCATGTCTCAGTGCACCACACAGAGGAATATTTACAGCACTTGTGCAATAGTATCAATATAAAATTGCCCTCTTACTAGGAAAACAATTTAGTAAAAAGCTTTGTACGTGCCTAACACATAATATAACCTCAACCAGTGCTGGTGCTGTGCTGCTTAACAAACCAAGCTACTTCTGGTCTTAAATCCAAAAGGCAGCAGCAGCATATGTGAGTACTGCACAGTTTCAATGACAAAGTTACAAGACTCCCTATTCTACTGCATGTTTTTTACATTAACTTGGAAGTTTGGATTTCTTTCGTATGCAGAAGTGGATTTCCTGAGTAGTCTCAGCTTACAATTTCTTCAGTAAAACAAACGTAGCAAAAGAGAAAATGTATTTATTTTAATACAGAAGAAATGTATGTTTAAGCAATCATAATGAAGTATAAAATTCAGCAAATTCTGAAGATGAAGACTTTCCAGGCTGATGAAGAAAGTGAACCACAATGTAGTGCCAAGCTTTCAACAATTTTACAAATAAGCAAGGGGTGTGATTGCATTTTTTTAAAACAGCAAAATCAAATCAGTGCACTACAGTTAATCACATTTTCATTTTTATAATCCAAGATATTCAGCCTGAAAATTAAAATCAAATGAGATTTCCATATATATCATCTCTCATATCAGACACTAGACTGTTGGGTTATTTTAAAGTGTTACACTGCAGATGACTAATTGTACTGGTAAAAATCATACTTGGATTGGATTAGTATCAGTAGAAATAAAGAGAGACTAGACACTGACAGATATTTTAATATAGGAATTGAAACACTTAAGTGCCAAAGGATCCTTAAAAATATTTCAAATTATGCGTCCCTTTCATAATGTTTTCTGTCTGTTTTGTGATTTTTAAGAGATGAGGAGTATACACATTTGAATGTTGCATATATTCAGACCTCTGTACCTACAGTTAGTTGGAGAACTGCTAATCTTAGTGAGTAACACACCTGAAACATTACCGCCACTGGTTACGATCCAACACGCGTTGTCGTGGTTCTTTTATCCGAGAAGAAGCTTTTAAGGAGAAACACCTGCCCGATACTAACAACAAGAAGAATGATTGCTTCCCCTATTGACCAGTAGGCCACCCTTGTGTTTAAATCCTCTGCTCTGCTGCGGCCCTGTGCTTCCCTCAAGCGGAAGTGAGTCTGATAATCAATGACAGACTTCAAAGCTTCATGAATTGAAACACACGCAGACTCCATCTGCAGAAACAAACAAATACACAACACAGAATTAAGAACACTTCTAGTGGTTTTGTGCTTTGGTATTTAAAATGAGGAGTCATGTGACTTTGCAAGCTAAGAATTAACTCAGACAAATGTCAGACTGAAATAGTGTAAATACAGTAAAATTTACTGATCAAACTTTACACACAAAAATGAGGTGTTGTTAAATACAGAAGCAGATAAAACCACAGATCTAATAAAAAGTAAAGAGCTCTGAGAATTAATGAAAAAATTCTAAATTAATATTTGGATTCAAAATGAACATCAGAGACATTTCTGAAATGTCAGTGATCCTCCAGCTGTTAATTCCACAGGAAAACAAGCAGTTGCTTAGAATACTAATATGCACACAGCATATATTAAATGCTTCTGTTTCACAAATATGACGTTCTTCATTGCTTCATTCTCACTCAAGTTGTACAATGTCTGTTCTGTTGTCAAGAGACCATTCTCTTAGTCATGTATACAAGAAGTGGTTAGGGAAGGGACAATTGCTATCCTTCAGTGCTCCTGAACACTCAGTACCATACTCATATAAAAATACTTAGAAACTTGCCCAATTTCATTGTAATTTTTCATTTTAAAAAAGCATTATTGGTTTTCCAAGCCCTAGGTCATTTTTATATAAATTTCTTGCACTTTCACTTTATCTTCTGTAAGGAAAAGTACTCCTCACCGTGTTTTGATCACCAAGAGATTAGTCAATACATCTTCAATAGACTTATTTTCTACTAACAATTTTAGGTTTCTCTTTAATGGCTTAACATGAGTACTTCCTGAAGATCGAACAGCACAAATTATCATAAAAGGAAAGGTCTAACACCCTTATAGGGCTGCTCTCAGTCACTTATATTTGTGTCTCACCATATCTTCAAGTTGATGACTTTCAAGACACACGTCTGAACAAGTCTAAGGTAATCTGCTCAACAAAATTCAGAAAGAGTTTTCCCAAACTAAGTTTTGCTGTTGGTAAAATGTAGGAACAACCTGATCTGCACAAGGGATTTAAACAAGGTCACACTGGTTTTAGGGATTTACCTTTAACTACTCCCATGAAAGGCTGCCCAAATTTGGTCATGACACAAGCCTGACCAGAACTGCACAAAGAACCTCCTTACCAGAGAAGCAAGGAAAAGAAATTAAGAGATACAGTATCAAGAATCTGAACACAAAATATAGCACTGCAGGAATTCATTAAACGTTCCAAAGGAAGTTTTAATGTATTTAGATTGTGTAGAGGTGGTACATAACTGTAAAATCCTGAAAATATAGTAACAGTGATGCTCCGACACTTTGTAGACTTAAAAAAAACAAATATGTAGAAGCCAGATGAATACAGCTGACATTATTAATTTATTTTGCTAGAATTTTCTTCTCCATTTAAAAAACAGTAGTTAAATGAGTCCTCCTCCTAAAAAAAGACTCTCCTGTTTTAAATATAGAAACAATCCCCAGAGTTTCTCCAGAGCCTGGAAATTTTTTTAAACCCTATTCCACCAATATTTAGTTTGCAAATTCCACACATCAAGAGGGACACTGCTGAGGCATTAAAAGGAAGTTTCCTTAGAAACTTCAGAAAAACCCCACCAACCAAACAGAAAACAATCAAAAGAACTCCCCAGAAACCACCCAAACAAGAAGACCCCAAACAATAGTGGCCTTATGTTTCTGAACTAATTTCCTCTTAAACATTCGATGATTGCTTCTCAGCTGTTTTGTGTTCTACAAATCCTATCATTACAAAGAAAGCCTATTTGTAGTAACTTAGAGTACTTTAAAAGCTTCAATTAATTTATTTTCAAAAGTGACATAGATAACAAATGCAGCTGAACTTGAAGAAAAAAATGCCTTCACCTAACAACTTTTGTCAAATACAACAGCACTTTACCTGGGTAAGTGCAGTTACTCTGTTCTCACTAGGAAACAGTGGTGGATCTTCTCCAACCTGGAAATCAAAGTACACGGTTTTGTGTGTGAAAGTAGAGAACTCATTGCTGAAGCAGAATTTGTATGTTCCATTTCTGGATGCAGTAAATGTGAAACTATCATATTGTTTCTTCATCTCTTTGTACAGTACAATGCCATCAGGATCTTCCAACCGACAGTCAACATCATAATGACCTCCAGTGATCACCTGGAAACAAAAACCAAGAAATTGTCTCTTTAAAAAAATGGACATTGATATATTTCTTCTAAGAAGTATGATCTGTCAGGTGGAACTGCAAAGCTTTTTGCTTTGATAAGTGTTTTAAAATATAATGCATTCATTTGAATGAGAATCTTTCAAAGCAAGTCTGCAAAATTATATTCCCATGGACAACACACAGAAGATAATTTAAAATGCTTTAAATTCAGCATATGCAATGTCAACTGTATTTTCAAACCCTTTAGGAGACCAATTTCAGTTACTTTGTTATTAATAACTGTACAACAGCAAAGGCTACAGTAGATGAAACTCCACGGGACAGCAAAGACATGACTGTAATGAGTCTGACATTTGTATACACAAGTCCTTCGTGGAACTGATTCATCCAGCTGAGACTGTGAACATGCAGCAAAATACTTCCTTCCTGTGTGGCCAGAAGAGTGTAACTGCCCTACTGTATCAGCTGGGTTAGGCTGCAGGAATGGTGTTTGACCTGTAGAACAGGAATTCCAATCTGTCCAGTTTCCCTATCTGCTTCTAACAACAGAGCAAGACTCTGGGAGACCTGTCGCCTCCCTCCTGCACAGTTACACACGGGAGTTCTTCCAAAAACCAGCACATCCGGATAATGCCTGCAACTGACTCAAAACTTCACTATTGTCCCAAAGGGGTTTTTGAGGCTTTGATTACTGTTGGTCTACAGTGTATTACAACCTGGATTCTACAGGAAGACTGATCAGGAGTTTAGGTGCCCACAAGGTGGTATTCTGATGACTCTTACATAGCAGTCTTACACTTTATCCTTGCTGCAAATTTTTTACTTTTTAGATAAAGCACGCTGAAGGAGGAAGAGACTTATTTCATATGCGTGCAGAAATCACTGAAATATTTTAGTATCTGTATCTGCACTTCAGTCCAAATGGCTCATCAGTTTACTGAAGTACCAGATTATTAAAATGATGACGTCAGTGGTAAAACTGAAATAACAGCAGACTGGAACAGCAGCTCCTCCACAAAGGCAAAGTTTTACAAGTATCCAATTGGCAAGCAATAACACAGCTCTTCATTTTTAAAATACAATCTACAATTTGATAAGGGTGTGCTTTTTACCAATTACATGGGAGTCACTTGCATTCAGCTGCACAGACACCCTGAAAATGTCGATTTACATAGAGGCAGTAAAGATTGGCCAGGGCTTTGAAGTTCCCCTAGGATTCCTTCCACAGAACTTGCTGTACCTTGTGTCAGCCCTTGAGACATACTGCCAAAGGACATTCACACAGCACTTCAGCCTGCCAGTGGCTGGTCAAATCCAGACTTTTCTTTTAGCAGTGCTAACCCTGCTCTGCTCACCAGTAAAAGTGGCAACAGCAGGCTTATCTGTCCAGTGATTCCCACTTCAAAACTGCAGAGGAAAGTACTATACAGAAAAGACTTTATAGAAGAAACAGTCAAGGACAAGAAATATTTGGGTAGGGAAAAAGATATCCAGGACCAAGAACATAGAGGACATAGTAACATCGTAATATTTGGCAGCAACATTCCCCAAATATACTTTGATGGGACAGCAGCCGAGAAACTAGAAAGCACAGGACTTCAGGAAGAAAAGTCAGCCCAAAAAAGTCACAGAGTCCTTTCAAAAGCCCCCAAAAAGTCATCAGGGATGACTTTTGTCTCATGCTGCTGCGTACTGCCACTGACTTCATCTACTGAAGTGACAGACTGAAAGGTTCCAACCCTGCTAATACACTCAGAGGCACCAAAACAGTGATGCTGTACTGCATGCTTGTCCTATCACCCTTTCACTGTTTAGTATGTAACCCAAATCTGAATTGTACTCTGGAATACTAAACATTAGCTCTTAAGATATACTATGCTCATCCTGGCGATGCTTCACAAACCACAAGGAAATTACGTCTCCGGCACCTTGTTGGTCAGGTGTGCTTTAGGTATTCTCTGCGCTGTTCAGGTGGGGCACTACATGGCAGCGACCAGGGCACAGACACTGCCAGTTTGCAGGGCCAGCTCTGT